>NW_026697009.1:0-75745 GCF_030435755.1 Ochotona princeps | reverse complement strand
GATGAAGCGTATATTGAAGAAGAATCAGCCGAGTGGTTCTTGTGGGAGAACACCTCCATTTGGCTCACTAACTTCACACACCATCAGGCTTCCAAGCAGCTCTCAAGGAAACTCAGTTTTCACACTCTAGGCTTAATGCCCTTTGAGTGCATTAGGTAGGAATGAACCTGGTAGAGCATCCCACACAAACCAATGCTCCACAGGCGGGTTTCACATGCCACCAACTCCACATTCACAGACAACTTCAGCGCCAAAGCCATTTTCAGATAGCCCTCAATGCAAAGGCTCTAGGCCCAAATATTGGTGTGAGAGCTAATTCAATCAAGGAAACACTGCATGTTGATGAAGCGCATATTGAAGAAGAATCAGCCGAGTGGTTCTTGCGGGAGAACACCTCCATTTGGCTCACTAACTTCACACACCATCAGGCTTCCATGCAGCTCTCAAGGAAACTCAGTTTTCACACTCTAGGCTTAATGCCCTTTGAGTGCCTAGGACTGAAATGAACCTGGTAGAGCATCCCACACAAACCAATGCTCCACATGCGGGTTTCACATGCCACCAACTCCACATTCACAGACAACTTCAGCGCCAAAGCCATTTTCAGATAGCCCACAATACAAAGGGTCTAGGCGCAAATATTGCTGTCAGAGCTAATTCAATCAAGGAAACACTGCATGTTGATGAAGCGTATATTGAAGAAGAATCAGCCGAGTGGTTCTTGTGGGAGAACACCTCCATTTGGCTCACTAACTTCACACACCATCAGGCTTCCAAGCAGCTCTCAAGGAAACTCAGTTTTCACACTCTAGGCTTAATGCCCTTTGAGTGCATTATGTAGGAATGAACCTGGTAGAGCATCCCACACAAACCAATGCTCCACATGCGGGTTTCACATGCCACCAACTCCACATTCACAGACAACTTCAGCGCCAAAGCCATTTTCAGATAGCCCTCAATGCAAAGGCTCTAGGTGCAAATATTGGTGTGAGAGCTAATTCAATCAAGGAAACACTGCATGTTGGTGAAGCGCATATTGAAGAAGAATCAGGCGAGTGGTTCTTGTGGGAGAACAACTCCATTTGGCTCACTAACTTCACACACCATCAGGCTTCCATGCAGCTCTCAAGGAAACTCAGTTTTCACACTCTAGGCTTAATGCCGTTTGAGTGCCTAGGACTGAAATGAACCTGGTAGAGCATCCCACACAAACCAATGCTCCACATGCGGGTTTCACATGCCACCAACTCCACATTCACAGACAACTTCAGCGCCAAAGCCATTTTCAGATAGCCCTCAATGCAAAGGCTCTAGGCGCAAATATTGGTGTGAGAGCTAATTCAATCAAGGAAACACTGCATGTTGGTGAAGCGCATATTGAAGAAGAATCAGCCGAGTGGTTCTTGTGGGGGAACAACTCCATTTGGCTCACTAACTTCACACACCATCAGGCTTCCATGCAGCTCTCAAGGAAACTCAGTTTTCACACTCTAGGCTTAATGCCCTTTGAGTGCATTATGTAGGAATGAACCTGGTCGAGCATCCCACACAAACGAATGCTCCACATGCGGGTTTCACATGCCACCAACTCCACATTCACAGACAACTTCAGCGCCAAAGCCATTTTCAGATAGCCCTCAATGCAAAGGCTCTAGGCGAAAATATTGGTGTGAGAGCTAATTCAATCAAGGAAACACTGCATGTTGGTGAAGCGCATATTGAAGAAGAATCAGCCGAGTGGTTCTTGTGGGAGAACACCTCCATTTGGCTCACTAACTTCACACACCATCAGGCTTCCAAGCAGCTCTCAAGGAAACTCAGTTTTCACACTCTAGGCTTAATGCCCTTTGAGTGCCTAGGACTGAAATGAACCTGGTAGAGCATCCCACACAAACCAATGCTCCACATGCGGGTTTCACATGCCACCAACTCCACATTCACAGACAACTTCAGCGCCAAAGCCATTTTCAGATAGCCCACAATACAAAGGGTCTAGGCGCAAATATTGCTGTCAGAGCTAATTCAATCAAGGAAACACTGCATGTTGATGAAGCGTATATTGAAGAAGAATCAGCCGAGTGGTTCTTGTGGGAGAACACCTCCATTTGGCTCACTAACTTCACACACCATCAGGCTTCCAAGCAGCTCTCAAGGAAACTCAGTTTTCACACTCTAGGCTTAATGCCCTTTGAGTGCATTATGTAGGAATGAACCTGGTAGAGCATCCCACACAAACCAATGCTCCACATGCGGGTTTCACATGCCACCAACTCCACATTCACAGACAACTTCAGCGCCAAAGCCATTTTCAGATAGCCCTCAATGCAAAGGCTCTAGACGCAAATATTGGTGTGAGAGCTAATTCAATCAAGGAAACACTGCATGTTGGTGAAGCGCATATTGAAGAAGAATCAGGCGAGTGGTTCTTGTGGGAGAACAACTCCATTTGGCTCACTAACTTCACACACCATCAGGCTTCCATGCAGCTCTCAAGGAAACTCAGTTTTCACACTCTAGGCTTAATGCCGTTTGAGTGCCTAGGACTGAAATGAACCTGGTAGAGCATCCCACACGAACCAATGCTCCACATGCGGGTTTCACATGCCACCAACTCCACATTCACAGACAACTTCAGCGCCAAAGCCATTTTCAGATAGCCCTCAATGCAAAGGCTCTAGGCGCAAATATTGGTGTGAGAGCTAATTCAATCAAGGAAACACTGCATGTTGGTGAAGCGCATATTGAAGAAGAATCAGCCGAGTGGTTCTTGTGGGGGAACAACTCCATTTGGCTCACTAACTTCACACACCATCAGGCTTCCATGCAGCTCTCAAGGAAACTCAGTTTTCACACTCTAGGCTTAATGCCCTTTGAGTGCATTATGTAGGAATGAACCTGGTCGAGCATCCCACACAAACCAATGCTCCACATGCGGGTTTCACATGCCACCAACTCCACATTCACAGACAACTTCAGCGCCAAAGCCATTTTCAGATAGCCCTCAATGCAAAGGCTCTAGGCCCAAATATTGGTGTGAGAGCTAATTCAATCAAGGAAACACTGCATGTTGGTGAAGCGCATATTGAAGAAGAATCAGCCGAGTGGTTCTTGTGGGAGAACAACTCCATTTGGCTCACTAACTTCACACACCATCAGGGTTCCAAGCAGCTCTCAAGGAAACTCAGTTTTCACACTCTAGGCTTAATGCCCTTTGAGTGCCTAGGACTGAAATGAACCTGGTCGAGCATCCCACACGAACCAATGCTCCACATGCGGGTTTCACATGCCACCAACTCCACATTCACAGACAACTTCAGCGCCAAAGCCATTTTCAGATAGCCCTCAATACAAAGGCTCTAGGCGCAAATATTGGTGTGAGAGCTAATTCAATCAAGGAAACACTGCATGTTGATGAAGCGCATATTGAAGAAGAATCAGCCGAGTGGTTCTTGTGGGAGAACACCTCCATTTGGCTCACTAACGTCACACACCATCAGGCTTCCAAGCAGCTCTCAAGGAAACTCAGTTTTCACACTCTAGGCTTAATGCCCTTTGAGTGCATTATGTAGGAATGAACCTGGTCGAGCATCCCACACAAACCAATGCTCCACATGCGGGTTTCACATGCCACCAACTCCACATTCACAGACAACTTCAGCGCCAAAGCCATTTTCAGATAGCCCTCAATACAAAGGCTCTAGGCGAAAATATTGGTGTGAGAGCTAATTCAATCAAGGAAACACTGCATGTTGGTGAAGCGCATATTGAAGAAGAATCAGCCGAGTGGTTCTTGTGGGAGAACAACTCCATTTGGCTCACTAACTTCACACACCATCAGGCTTCCAAGCAGCTCTCAAGGAAACTCAGTTTTCACACTCTAGGCTTAATGCCCTTTGAGTGCATTATGTAGGAATGAACCTGGTAGAGCATCCCACACGAACCAATGCTCCACATGTGGGTTTCACATTCCACCAACTCCACATTCACAGACAACTTCAGCGCCAAAGCCATTTTCAGATAGCCCTCAATGCAAAGGCTCTAGGTGCAAATATTGGTGTGAGAGCTAATTCAATCAAGGAAACACTGCATGTTGATGAAGCGCATATTGAAGAAGAATCAGCCGAGTGGTTCTTGTGGGAGAACACCTCCATTTGGCTCACTAACTTCACACACCATCAGGCTTCCAAGCAGCTCTCAAGGAAACTCAGTTTTCACACTCTAGGCTTAATGCCCTTTGAGTGCATTATCTAGGAATGAACCTGGTAGAGCATCCCACACAAACCAATGCTCCACATGCGGGTTTCACATGCCACCAACTCCACATTCACAGACAACTTCAGCGCCAAAGCCATTTTCAGATAGCCCTCAATGCAAAGGCTCTAGGCGCAAATATTGGTGTGAGAGCTAATTCAATCAAGGAAACACTGCATGTTGGTGAAGCGCATATTGAAGAAGAATCAGCCGAGTGATTCTTGTGGGAGAACAACTCCATTTGGCTCACTAACGTCACACACCATCAGTCTTCCAAGCAGCTCTCAAGGAAACTCAGTTTTCACACTCTAGGCTTAATGCCCTTTGAGTGCCTAGGACTGAAATGAACCTGGTAGAGCATCCCACACAAACCAATGCTCCACATGCGGGTTTCACATGCCACCAACTCCACATTCACAGACAACTTCAGCGCCAAAGCCATTTTCAGATAGCCCTCAATACAAAGGCTCTAGGCACAAATATTGGTGTGAGAGCTAATTCAATCAAGGAAACACTGCATGTTGATGAAGCGCATATTGAAGAAGAATCAGCCGAGTGGTTCTTGTGGGAGAACACCTCCATTTGGCTCACTAACTTCACACACCATCAGGCTTCCAAGCAGCTCTCAAGGAAACTCAGTTTTCACACTCTAGGCTTAATGCCCTTTGAGTGCTTATGTAGGAAAGAACCTGGTAGAGCATCCCACACAAACCAATGCTCCACATGCGGGTTTCACATGCCACCAACTCCACATTCACAGACAACTTCAGCGCCAAAGCCATTTTCAGATAGCCCTCAATGCAAAGACTCTAGGCGCAAATATTGGTGTGAGAGCTAATTCAATCAAGGAAACACTGCATGTTGGTGAAGCGCATATTGAAGAAGAATCAAGCGAGTGGTTCTTGTGGGAGAACAACTCCATTTGGCTCACTAACTTCACACACCATCAGGCTTCCAAGCAGCTCTCAAGGAAACTCAGTTTTCACACTCTAGGCTTAATGCCGTTTGAGTGCCTAGGAATGAAATGCACCTGGTAGAGCATCCCACACAAACCAATGCTCCACAGGCGGGTTTCACATGCCACCAACTCCACATTCACAGACAACTTCAGCGCCAAAGCCATTTTCAGATAGCCCTCAATGCAAAGGCTCTAGGCGCAAATATTGGTGTGAGAGCTAATTCAATCAAGGAAACACTGCATGTTGGTGAAGCGCATATTGAAGAAGAATCAGGCGAGTGGTTCTTGTGGGAAAACAACTCCATTTGGCTCACTAACTTCACACACCATCAGGCTTCCAAGCAGCTCTCAAGGAAACTCAGTTTTCACACTCTAGGCTTAATGCCGTTTGAGTGCCTAGGACTGAAATGAACCTGGTAGAGCATCCCACACGAACCAATGCTCCACATGTGGGTTTCACATGCCACCATCTCCACATTCACAGACAACTTCAGCGCCAAAGCCATTTTCAGATAGCCCTCAATGCAAAGGCTCTAGGCGAAAATATTGGTGTGAGAGCTAATTCAATCAAGGAAACACTGCATGTTGGTGAAGCGCATATTGAAGAAGAATCATCCGAGTGGTTCTTGTGGGAGAACAACTCCATTTGGCTCACTAACTTCACACACCATCAGGCTTCCATGCAGCTCTCAAGGAAACTCAGTTTTCACACTCTAGGCTTAATGCCCTTTGAGTGCATTATGTAGGAATGAACCTGGTCGAGCATCCCACACAAACCAATGCTCCACATGCGGGTTTCACATGCCACCAACTCCACATTCACAGACAACTTCAGCGCCACAGCCATTTTCAGATAGCCCTCAATGCAAAGGCTCTAGGCGAAAATATTGGTGTGAGAGCTAATTCAATCAAGGAAACACTGCATGTTGGTGAAGCGCATATTGAAGAAGAATCAGCCGAGTGGTTCTTGTGGGAGAACAACTCCATTTGGCTCACTAAGGTCACACACCATCAGTCTTCCAAGCAGCTCTCAAGGAAACTCAGTTTTCACACTCTAGGCTTAATGCCCTTTGAGTGCCTAGGACTGAAATGAACCTGGTAGAGCATCCCACACGAACCAATGCTCCACATGCGGGTTTCACATGCCACCAACTCCACATTCACAGACAACTTCAGCGCCAAAGCCATTTTCAGATAGCCCTCAATGCAAAGGTTCTAGGCACAAATATTGGTGTGAGAGCTAATTCAATCAAGGAAACACTGCATGTTGATGAAGCGCATATTGAAGAAGAATCAGCCGAGTGGTTCTTGTGGGAGAACAACTCCATTTGGCTCACTAACTTCACACACCATCAGGCTTCCAAGCAGCTCTCAAGGAAACTCAGTTTTCACACTCTAGGCTTAGTGCCCTTTGAGTGCATTATCTAGGAAAGAACCAGGTAGAGCATCCCACACGAACCAATGCTCCACATGCGGGTTTCACATGCCACCAACTCCACATTCACAGACAACTTCATCGCCAAAGCCATTTTCAGATAGCCCTCAATGCAAAGGCTCTAGGCCCAAATATTGGTGTGAGAGCTAATTCAATCAAGGAAACACTGCATGTTTGTGAAGCGCATATTGAAGAAGAATCAGCCGAGTGGTTCTTGTGGGAAAACAACTCCATTTTGCTCACTAACTTCACACACCATCAGGGTTCCAAGCAGCTCTCAAGGAAACTCAGTTTTCACGCTCTATGCTTAGTGCCCTTTCACTGCATTATCTAGGAATGAACCTGGTAGAGCATCCCATACAAACGAATGCTCCACATGCGGGTTTCACAGCGCCAAAACCATTTTCAGATAGCCCTCAATGCAAAGGCTCTAGACGCAAATATTGGTGTGAGAGCTAATTCAATCAAGGAAACACTGCATGTTGGTGAAGGGCATATTGAAGAATGATCAGCTGATTGGTTCTTGTGGGAGAACAACTCCCTTTGGCTCACTAACTTCACACACCATCAGGCTTCCAAGCAGCTCTCAAGGAAACTCAGTTTTCACACTCTATGATTAGTGCCCTTTCACTGCATTATCTAGGAATGAACCTGGTAGAGCATCCCACACAAAAGAATGCTCCACATGCGGGTTTCACATGCCACCAACTCCACATTCTCATGCAACTTCAACGCCACAGCCATTTTCAGATAGCCCTCAATGCAAAGGCTCTTGACGCAAATATTGGTGTGAGAGCTAATTCAATCAAGGAAACACTGCATGTTGGTGAAGGGCATATTGAAGAAGAATCAGCCGAGTGGTTCTTGTGGGAGAACAACTCCATTTGGCTCACTAACTTCACACACCATCAGACTTCCAAGCAGCTCTGAAGGAAACTCAGTTTTCACACTCTATGCTTAGTGCCCTTTGAGTGCCTAGGACTGAAATGAAGCTTGGTGAGCATCCCACACAAACGAATGCTCCACATGCGGGTTTCACATGCCACTAACTCCACATTCACAGGCAACTTCAGCGCCACAGCCGTTTTCAGATAGCCCTCAATGCAAAGGCTCTAGACGCAAATATTGGTGTGAGAGCTAATTCAATCAAGGAAACACTGCATGTTGGTGAAGGGCATATTGAAGAAGGATCAGCCGAGTGGTTCTTGTGGGAGAACAACTCCATTTGGCTCACTAACTTCACACACCATCAGGCTTCCAAGCAGCTCTCAAGGAAACTCAGTTTTCACACTCGAGGCTTAATGCCCTTTCACTGCATTATCTAGGAATGAACCTGGTAGAGCATCCCACACAAACGAATGCTCCACATGCGGGTTTCACATGCCACCAACTCCACATTCACAGACAACTTCAGCGCCAAAGCCGTTTTCAGATAGCCCTCAATGCAAAGGATCTAGACGCAAATATTGGTGTGAGAGCTAATTCAATCAAGGAAACACTGCATGTTGGTGTAGGTCATATTGAAGAAGGATCAGCCGAGTGGTTCTTGTGGGAGAACAACTCCATTTGGCTCACTAACTTCACACACCATCAGGCTTCCAAGCAGCTCTCAAGGAAACTCAGTTTTCACACTCTATGCTTAGTGCCCTTTCACAGCATTATCTAGGAATGAACCTGGTAGAGCATCCCACACAAAAGAATGTTCCACATGCGGGTTTCACATGCCACCAACTCCACATTCACAGGCAACTTCAGCACCACAGCCGTTTTCAGATAGCCCTCAATGCAAAGGCTCTAGGCGCAAATATTGGTGTGAGAGCTAATTCAATCAAGGAAACACTGCATGTTGGTGAAGGGCATATTGAAGAAGGATCAGCCGAGTGGTTCTTGTGGGAGAACAACTCCATTTGGCTCACTAACTTCACACACCATCAGGCTTCCAAGCAGCTCTCAAGGAAACTCAGTTTTCACATTCTATGCTTAGTGCCCTTTGAGTGCATTATCTAGGAATGAACCTGGTAGAGCATCCCACACAAACCAATGCTCCACATGCGGGTTTCACATGCCACCAACTCCACATTCACAGACAACTTCAGCGGCACAGCCGTTTTCAGATAGCCCTCAATGCAAAGGCTCTAGAAGCAAATATTGGTGTGAGAGCTAATTCAATCAAGGAAACACTGCATGTTGGTGAAGGGCATATTGAAGAAGGATCAGCCGAGTGGTTCTTGTGGGAGAACAACTCCATTTGGCTCACTAACTTCACACACCATCAGGCTTCCAAGCAGCTCTCAAGGAAACTCAGTTTTCACACTCTATGATTAGTGCCCTTTGAGTGCATTATCTAGGAATGAACCTGGTAGAGCATCCCACACAAACCAATGCTCCACATGCGGGTTTCACATGCCACCAACTCCACATTCACAGACAACTTCAGCGCCAAAGCCATTTTCAGATAGCCCTCAATGCAAAGGCTCTAGGCCCAAATATTGGTGTGAGAGCTAATTCAATCAAGGAAACACTGCATGTTGGTGAAGCGCATATTGAAGATGAATCAGCCGAGTGGTTCTTGTGGGAGAACAACTCCATTTGGCTCACTAACTTCACACACCATCAGGCTTCCAAGCAGCTCTCAAGGAAACTCAGTTTTCACACTCTATGATTAGTGCCCTTTGAGTGCATTATCTAGGAATGAACCTGGTAGAGCATCCCACACAAACCAATGCTCCACATGCGGGTTTCACATGCCACCAACTCCACATTCACAGGCAACTTCAGCGCCAAAGCCATTTTCAGATAGCCCTCAATGCAAAGGCTCTAGACGCAAATATTGGTGTGAGAGCTAATTCAATCAAGGAAACACTGCATGTTGGTGAAGGGCTTATTGAAGAAGGATCAGCCGAGTGGTTCTTGTGGGAGAACAACTCCATTTGGCTCACTAACTTCACAAACCATCAGGCTTCCATGCAGCTCTCAAGGAAACTCAGTTTTCACACTCTAGGCTTAGTGCCCTTTGAGTGCCTAGGACTGAAATGAAGCTTGGTGAGCTTCCCGCACCAACCAATGCTCCACAGGCGGGTTTCACATGCCACCAACTCCACATTCACAGGCAACTTCAGCGCCAAAGCCATTTTCAGATAGCCCTCAATGCAAAGGCTCTAGGCGCAAATATTGGTGTGAGAGCTAATTCAATCAAGGAAACACTGCATGTTGGTGAAGCGCATATTGAAGAAGAATCAGCCGAGTGGTTCTTGTGGGAGAACAACTCCATTTGGCTCACTAACTTCACACACCATCAGGCTTCCAAGCAGCTCTCAAGGAAACTCAGTTTTCACACTCTAGGCTTAATGCCCTTTGAGTGCCTAGGACTGAAATGAAGCTTGGTGAGCTTATCTCACAAACCAATGCTCCACAGGTGGGTTTCACATGCCACCAACTCCACATTCACAGACAACTTCAGCACCAAAGCCGTTTTCAGGTAGCCCTCAATGCAAAGGCTCCAGGCCCAAATATTGGTGTGAGAGCTAATTCAATCAAGGAAACACTGCATGTTGGTGAAGCGCATATTGAAGAAGAATCAGCCGAGTGGTTCTTGTGGGAGAACAACTCCATTTGGCTCACTAACTTCACACACCATCAGGCTTCCAAGCAGCTCTCAAGGAAACTCAGTTTTCACACTCTAGGCTTAATGCCCTTTGAGTGCCTATAAATGAAATGCACCTGGCAGAGCATCCCACACAAACCAATGCTCCACATGCGGGTTTCACATGCCACCAACTCCACATTCACAGACAACTTCAGCGCCAAAGCCATTTTCAGATAGCCCTCAATGCAAAGGCTCTAGGTGCAAATATTGGTGTGAGAGCTAATTCAATCAAGGAAACACTGCATGTTGGTGAAGCGCATATTGAAGAAGAATCAGCCGCGTGGTTCTTGTGGGAGAACAACTCCATTTGGCTCACTAACTTCACACACCATCAGGCTTCCAAGCAGCTCTCAAGGAAACTCAGTTTTCACACTCTATGATTAGTGCCCTTTGAGTGCATTATCTAGGAATGAACCTGGTAGAGCATCCCACACAAACCAATGCTCCACATGCGGGTTTCACATGCCACCAACTCCACATTCACAGACAACTTCATCGCCAAAGCCATTTTCAGATAGCCCTCAATGCAAAGGCTCTAGACGCAAATATTGGTGTGAGAGCTAATTCAATCAAGGAAACACTGCATGTTGGTGAAGGGCTTATTGAAGAAGGATCAGCCGAGTGGTTCTTGTGGGAGAACAACTCCATTTGGCTCACTAACTTCACAAACCATCAGGCTTCCATGCAGCTCTCAAGGAAACTCAGTTTTCACACTCTATGCTTAGTGCCCTTTGAGTGCCTAGGACTGAAATGAAGCTTGGTGAGCTTCCCGCACCAACCAATGCTCCACAGGCGGGTTTCACATGCCACCAACTCCACATTCACAGGCAACTTCAGCGCCAAAGCCATTTTCAGATAGCCCTCAATGCAAAGGCTCTAGGCGCAAATATTGGTGTGAGAGCTAATTCAATCAAGGAAACACTGCATGTTGGTGAAGCGCATATTGAAGAAGAATCAGCCGAGTGGTTCTTGTGGGAGAACAACTCCATTTGGCTCACTAACTTCACACACCATCAGGCTTCCAAGCAGCTCTCAAGGAAACTCAGTTTTCACACTCTAGGCTTAATGCCCTTTGAGTGCCTAGGACTGAAATGAAGCTTGGTGAGCTTATCTCACAAACCAATGCTCCACATTTGGGTTTCACATGCCACCAACTCCACATTCACAGACAACTTCAGCACCAAAGCCGTTTTCAGGTAGCCCTCAATGCAAAGGCTCCAGGCCCAAATATTGGTGTGAGAGCTAATTCAATCAAGGAAACACTGCATGTTGGTGAAGCGCATATTGAAGAAGAATCAGCCGAGTGGTTCTTGTGGGAGAACAACTCCATTTGGCTCACTAACTTCACACACCATCAGGCTTCCAAGCAGCTCTCAAGGAAACTCAGTTTTCACACTCTAGGCTTAATGCCCTTTGAGTGCCTATAAATGAAATGCACCTGGCAGAGCATCCCACACAAACCAATGCTCCACATGCGGGTTTCACATGCCACCAACTCCACATTCACAGACAACTTCAGCGCCAAAGCCATTTTCAGATAGCCCTCAATGCAAAGGCTCTAGGTGCAAATATTGGTGTGAGAGCTAATTCAATCAAGGAAACACTGCATGTTGGTGAAGCGCATATTGAAGAAGAATCAGCCGAGTGGTTCTTGTGGGAGAACAACTCCATTTGGCTCACTAACTTCACACACCATCAGGCTTCCAAGCAGCTCTCAAGGAAACTCAGTTTTCACACTCTATGATTAGTGCCCTTTGAGTGCATTATCTAGGAATGAACCTGGTAGAGCATCCCACACAAACCAATGCTCCACATGCGGGTTTCACATGCCACCAACTCCACATTCACAGACAACTTCATCGCCAAAGCCATTTTCAGATAGCCCTCAATGCAAAGGCTCTAGACGCAAATATTGGTGTGAGAGCTAATTCAATCAAGGAAACACTGCATGTTGGTGAAGGGCATATTGAAGAAGGATCAGCCGAGTAGTTCTTGTGGGACAACAACTCCATTTGGCTCACTAACTTCACACACCATCAGGGTTCCAAGCAGCTCTCAAGGAAACTCAGTTTTCACACTCTAGGCTTAATGCCCTTTGAGTGCATTATGTAGGAATGAACCTGGTAGAGCATCCTACACAAACCAATGCTCCACATGCGGGTTTCACATGCCACCAACTCCACATTCACAGACAACTTCAGCGCCAAAGCCATTTTCAGATAGCCCTCAATGCAAAGGCTCTAGGCACAAATATTGGTGTGCGAGCTAATTCAATCAAGGAAACACTGCATGTTGGTGAAGCGCATATTGAAGATGAATCAGCCGAGTGGTTCTTGTGGGAGAACAACTCCATTTGGCTCACTAACTTCACACACCATCAGGCTTCCAAGCAGCTATGAAGGAAACTCAGTTTTCACACTCTATGCTTAGTGCCCTTTGAGTGCATTATCTAGGAATGAACCTGGTCGAGCATCCCACACAAAAGAATGCTCCACATGCGGGTTTCACATGCCACCAACTCCACATTCACAGACAACTTCAGGGCCACAGCCATTTTCAGATAGCCCTCAATGCAAAGGCTCTAGGTGCAAATATTGGTGTGAGAGCTAATTCAATCAAGGAAACACTGCATGTTGGTGAAGCGCATATTGAAGAAGAATCAGCCGAGTGGTTCTTGTGGGAGAACAACTCCATTTGGCTCACTAACTTCACACACCATCAGGCTTCCAAGCAGCTCTCAAGGAAACTCAGTTTTCACACTCTAGGCTTAATGCCCTTTGAGTGCATTATCTAGGAATGAACCTGGTAGAGCATCCCACACAAACCAATGCTCCACATGCGGGTTTCACATGCCACCAACTCCACATTCACAGACAACTTCAGCGCCAAAGCCATTTTCAGATAGCCCTCAATGCAAAGGCTCTAGGCGCAAATATTGGTGTGAGAGCTAATTCAATCAAGGAAACACTGCATGTTGGTGAAGCGCATATTGAAGAAGAATCAGCCGAGTGATTCTTGTGGGAGAACAACTCCATTTGGCTCACTAACGTCACACACCATCAGTCTTCCAAGCAGCTCTCAAGGAAACTCAGTTTTCACACTCTAGGCTTAATGCCCTTTGAGTGCCTAGGACTGAAATGAACCTGGTAGAGCATCCCACACGAACCAATGCTCCACATGCGGGTTTCACATGCCACCAACTCCACATTCACAGACAACTTCAGCGCCAAAGCCATTTTCAGATAGCCCTCAATACAAAGGCTCTAGGCACAAATATTGGTGTGAGAGCTAATTCAATCAAGGAAACACTGCATGTTGATGAAGCGCATATTGAAGAAGAATCAGCCGAGTGGTTCTTGTGGGAGAACACCTCCATTTGGCTCACTAACTTCACACACCATCAGGCTTCCAAGCAGCTCTCAAGGAAACTCAGTTTTCACACTCTAGGCTTAATGCCCTTTGAGTGCTTATGTAGGAAAGAACCTGGTAGAGCATCCCACACAAACCAATGCTCCACATGCGGGTTTCACATGCCACCAACTCCACATTCACAGACAACTTCAGCGCCAAAGCCATTTTCAGATAGCCCTCAATGCAAAGACTCTAGGCGCAAATATTGGTGTGAGAGCTAATTCAATCAAGGAAACACTGCATGTTGGTGAAGCGCATATTGAAGAAGAATCAAGCGAGTGGTTCTTGTGGGAGAACAACTCCATTTGGCTCACTAACTTCACACACCATCAGGCTTCCAAGCAGCTCTCAAGGAAACTCAGTTTTCACACTCTAGGCTTAATGCCGTTTGAGTGCCTAGGAATGAAATGCACCTGGTAGAGCATCCCACACAAACCAATGCTCCACATGCGGGTTTCACATGCCACCAACTCCACATTCACAGACAACTTCAGCGCCAAAGCCATTTTCAGATAGCCCTCAATGCAAAGGCTCTAGGCGCAAATATTGGTGTGAGAGCTAATTCAATCAAGGAAACACTGCATGTTGGTGAAGCGCATATTGAAGAAGAATCAGCCGAGTGGTTCTTGTGGGAGAACAACTCCATTTGGCTCACTAACTTCACACACCATCAGGCTTCCAAGCAGCTATCAAGGAAACTCAGTTTTCACACTCTAGGCTTAATGCCCTTTGAGTGCCTAGGATTGAAATGAACCTGGTAGAGCATCCCACACGAACCAATGCTCCACATGCGGGTTTCACATGCCACCAACTCCACATTCACAGACAACTTCAGCGCCAAAGCCATTTTCAGATAGCCCTCAATGCAAAGGCTCTAGGCGCAAATATTGGTGTGAGAGCTAATTCAATCAAGGAAACACTGCATGTTGATGAAGCGCATATTGAAGAAGAATCAGCCGAGTGGTTCTTGTGGGAGAACACCTCCATTTGGCTCACTAACTTCACACACCATCAGGCTTCCAAGCAGCTCTCAAGGAAACTCAGTTTTCACACTCTAGGCTTAATGCCCTTTGAGTGCCTAGGACTGAAATGAACCTGGTCGAGCATCCCACACGAACCAATGCTCCACATGCGGGTTCCACATGCCACCAACTCCACATTCACAGACAACTTCAGCGCCAAAGCCATTTTCAGATAGCCCTCAATACAAAGGCTCTAGGCGCAAATATTGGTGTGAGAGCTAATTCAATCAAGGAAACACTGCATGTTGATGAAGCGCATATTGAAGAAGAATCAGCCGAGTGGTTCTTGTGGGAGAACACCTCCATTTGGCTCACTAACGTCACACACCATCAGGCTTCCAAGCAGCTCTCAAGGAAACTCAGTTTTCACACTCTAGGCTTAATGCCCTTTGAGTGCATTATGTAGGAATGAACCTGGTCGAGCATCCCACACAAACCAATGCTCCACATGCGGGTTTCACATGCCACCAACTCCACATTCACAGACAACTTCAGCGCCAAAGCCATTTTCAGATAGCCCTCAATGCAAAGGCTCTAGGCGCAAATATTGGTGTGAGAGCTAATTCAATCAAGGAAACACTGCATGTTGGTGAAGCGCATATTGAAGAAGAATCAGGCGAGTGGTTCTTGTGGGAAAACAACTCCATTTGGCTCACTAACTTCACACACCATCAGGCTTCCAAGCAGCTCTCAAGGAAACTCAGTTTTCACACTCTAGGCTTAATGCCGTTTGAGTGCCTAGGACTGAAATGAACCTGGTAGAGCATCCCACACGAACCAATGCTCCACATGTGGGTTTCACATGCCACCATCTCCACATTCACAGACAACTTCAGCGCCAAAGCCATTTTCAGATAGCCCTCAATGCAAAGGCTCTAGGCGAAAATATTGGTGTGAGAGCTAATTCAATCAAGGAAACACTGCATGTTGGTGAAGCGCATATTGAAGAAGAATCAGCCGAGTGGTTCTTGTGGGAGAACAACTCCATTTGGCTCACTAACTTCACACACCATCAGGCTTCCATGCAGCTCTCAAGGAAACTCAGTTTTCACACTCTAGGCTTAATGCCCTTTGAGTGCATTATCTAGGAATGAACCTGGTCGAGCATCCCACACGAACCAATGCTCCACATGCGGGTTTCACATGCCACCAACTCCACATTCACAGACAACTTCAGCGCCACAGCCATTTTCAGATAGCCCTCAATGCAAAGGCTCTAGGCGAAAATATTGGTGTGAGAGCTAATTCAATCAAGGAAACACTGCATGTTGGTGAAGCGCATATTGAAGAAGAATCAGCCGAGTGATTCTTGTGGGAGAACAACTCCATTTGGCTCACTAAGGTCACACACCATCAGTCTTCCAAGCAGCTCTCAAGGAAACTCAGTTTTCACACTCTAGGCTTAATGCCCTTTGAGTGCCTAGGACTGAAATGAACCTGGTAGAGCATCCCACACGAACCAATGCTCCACATGCGGGTTTCACATGCCACCAACTCCACATTCACAGACAACTTCAGCGCCAAAGCCATTTTCAGATAGCCCTCAATGCAAAGGTTCTAGGCACAAATATTGGTGTGAGAGCTAATTCAATCAAGGAAACACTGCATGTTGATGAAGCGCATATTGAAGAAGAATCAGCCGAGTGGTTCTTGTGGGAGAACAACTCCATTTGGCTCACTAACTTCACACACCATCAGGCTTCCAAGCAGCTCTCAAGGAAACTCAGTTTTCACACTCTAGGCTTAGTGCCCTTTGAGTGCATTATCTAGGAAAGAACCAGGTAGAGCATCCCACACGAACCAATGCTCCACATGCGGGTTTCACATGCCACCAACTCCACATTCACAGACAACTTCATCGCCAAAGCCATTTTCAGATAGCCCTCAATGCAAAGGCTCTAGGCCCAAATATTGGTGTGAGAGCTAATTCAATCAAGGAAACACTGCATGTTTGTGAAGCGCATATTGAAGAAGAATCAGCCGAGTGGTTCTTGTGGGAAAACAACTCCATTTGGCTCACTAACTTCACACACCATCAGGGTTCCAAGCAGCTCTCAAGGAAACTCAGTTTTCACACTCTATGCTTAGTGCCCTTTCACTGCATTATCTAGGAATGAACCTGGTAGAGCATCCCATACAAACGAATGCTCCACATGCGGGTTTCACAGCGCCAAAACCATTTTCAGATAGCCCTCAATGCAAAGGCTCTAGACGCAAATATTGGTGTGAGAGCTAATTCAATCAAGGAAACACTGCATGTTGGTGAAGGGCATATTGAAGAATGATCAGCTGATTGGTTCTTGTGGGAGAACAACTCCCTTTGGCTCACTAACTTCACACACCATCAGGCTTCCAAGCAGCTCTCAAGGAAACTCAGTTTTCACACTCTATGCTTAGTGCCCTTTCACTGCATTATCTAGGAATGAACCTGGTAGAGCATCCCACACAAAAGAATGCTCCACATGCGGGTTTCACATGCCACCAACTCCACATTCTCATGCAACTTCAACGCCACAGCCATTTTCAGATAGCCCTCAATGCAAAGGCTCTTGACGCAAATATTGGTGTGAGAGCTAATTCAATCAAGGAAACACTGCATGTTGGTGAAGGGCATATTGAAGAAGAATCAGCCGAGTGGTTCTTGTGGGAGAACAACTCCATTTGGCTCACTAACTTCACACACCATCAGACTTCCAAGCAGCTCTGAAGGAAACTTAGTTTTCACACTCTATGCTTAGTGCCCTTTGAGTGCCTAGGACTGAAATGAAGCTTGGTGAGCATCCAACACAAACGAATGCTCCACATGCGGGTTTCACATGCCACTAACTCCACATTCACAGGCAACTTCAGCGCCACAGCCGTTTTCAGATAGCCCTCAATGCAAAGGCTCTAGACGCAAATACTGGTGTGAGAGCTAATTCAATCAAGGAAACACTGCATGTTGGTGAAGGGCATATTGAAGAAGGATCAGCCGAGTGGTTCTTGTGGGAGAACAACTCCATTTGGCTCACTAACTTCACACACCATCAGGCTTCCAAGCAGCTCTCAAGGAAACTCAGTTTTCACACTCGAGGCTTAATGCCCTTTCACTGCATTATCTAGGAATGAACCTGGTAGAGCATCCCACACAAACGAATGCTCCACATGCGGGTTTCACATGCCACCAACTCCACATTCACAGACAACTTCAGCGCCAAAGCCGTTTTCAGATAGCCCTCAATGCAAAGGATCTAGACGCAAATATTGGTGTGAGAGCTAATTCAATCAAGGAAACACTGCATGTTGGTGTAGGGCATATTGAAGAAGGATCAGCCGAGTGGTTCTTGTGGGAGAACAACTCCATTTGGCTCACTAACTTCACACACCATCAGGCTTCCAAGCAGCTCTCAAGGAAACTCAGTTTTCACACTCTATGCTTAGTGCCCTTTCACAGCATTATCTAGGAATGAACCTGGTAGAGCATCCCACACAAAAGAATGTTCCACATGCGGGTTTCACATGCCACCAACTCCACATTCACAGGCAACTTCAGCACCACAGCCGTTTTCAGATAGCCCTCAATGCAAAGGCTCTAGGCGCAAATATTGGTGTGAGAGCTAATTCAATCAAGGAAACACTGCATGTTGGTGAAGGGCATATTGAAGAAGGATCAGCCGAGTGGTTCTTGTGGGAGAACAACTCCATTTGGCTCACTAACTTCACACACCATCAGGCTTCCAAGCAGCTCTCAAGGAAACTCAGTTTTCACATTCTATGCTTAGTGCCCTTTGAGTGCATTATCTAGGAATGAACCTGGTAGAGCATCCCACACAAACCAATGCTCCACATGCGGGTTTCACATGCCACCAACTCCACATTCACAGACAACTTCAGCGGCACAGCCGTTTTCAGATAGCCCTCAATGCAAAGGCTCTAGAAGCAAATATTGGTGTGAGAGCTAATTCAATCAAGGAAACACTGCATGTTGGTGAAGGGCATATTGAAGAAGGATCAGCCGAGTGGTTCTTGTGGGAGAACAACTCCATTTGGCTCACTAACTTCACACACCATCAGGCTTCCAAGCAGCTCTCAAGGAAACTCAGTTTTCACACTCTATGCTTAGTGCCCTTTGAGTGCCTAGGACTGAAATGAAGCTTGGTGAGCATCCCACACAAACGAATGCTCCACATGCGGGTTTCACATGCCACCAACTCCACATTCTCAGGCAACTTCAGCGACACAGCCATTTTCAGACAGCCCTCAATGCAAAGGCTCTAGATGTAAATATTGGTGTGAGAGCTAATTCAATCAAGGAAACACTGCATGTTGGTGAAGGGCATATTGAAGAAGGATCAGCCGAGTGGTTCTTGTGGGAGAACAACTCCATTTGGCTCACTAACTTCACACACCATCAGGCTTCCAAGCAGCTCTCAAGGAAACTCAGTTTTCACACTCTATGCTTAGAGCTCTTTGAGTGCCTAGGACTGAAATGAAGCTTGGTGAGCATCCCACACAAACGAATGCTCCACATGCGGGTTTCACATGCCACCAACTTCACATTCACAGACAACTTCAGCGCTACAGCCATTTTCAGACAGCCCTCAGTGCAAAGGCTCTAGACGCAAATATTGGTGTGAGAGCTAATTCAATCAAGGAAACACTGCATGTTGGTGAAGCGCATATTGAAGAAGAATCAGCCGAGTGGTTCTTGTGGGAGAACAACTCCATTTGGCTCACTAACTTCACACACCATCAGGCTTCCAAGCAGCTCTCAAGGAAACTCAGTTTTCACACTCTAGGCTTAATGCCCTTTGAGTGCATTATGTAGGAATGAACCTGGTAGAGCATCCCACACAAAAGAATGCTCCACATGCGGGTTTCACATGCCACCAACTCCACATTCACAGACAACTTCAGCGCCAAAGCCGTTTTCAGATAGCCCTCAATGCAAAGGCTCTAGAAGCAAATATTGGTGTGAGAGCTAATTCAATCAAGGAAACACTGCATGTTGGTGAAGGGCATATTGAAGAAGGATCAGCCGAGTGGTTCTTGTGGGACAACAACTCCATTTGGCTCACTAACTTCACACACCATCAGGCTTCCAAGCAGCTCTCAAGGAAACTCAGTTTTCACACTCTATGATTAGTGCCCTTTGAGTGCATTATCTAGGAATGAACCTGGTAGAGCATCCCACACAAACCAATGCTCCACATGCGGGTTTCACATGCCACCAACTCCACATTCACAGACAACTTCAGCGCCAAAGCCATTTTCAGATAGCCCTCAATGCAAAGGCTCTAGGCCCAAATATTGGTGTGAGAGCTAATTCAATCAAGGAAACACTGCATGTTGGTGAAGCGCATATTGAAGATGAATCAGCCGAGTGGTTCTTGTGGGAGAACAACTCCATTTGGCTCACTAACTTCACACACCATCAGGCTTCCAAGCAGCTCTCAAGGAAACTCAGTTTTCACACTCTATGCTTAGTGCCCTTTGAGTGCATTATCTAGGAATGAACCTGGTAGAGCATCCCACACAAAAGAATGTTCCACATGCGGGTTTCACATGCCACCAACTCCACATTCACAGGCAACTTCAGCGCCAAAGCCATTTTCAGATAGCCCTCAATGCAAAGGCTCTAGACGCAAATATTGGTGTGAGAGCTAATTCAATCAAGGAAACACTGCATGTTGGTGAAGGGCTTATTGAAGAAGGATCAGCCGAGTGGTTCTTGTGGGAGAACAACTCCATTTGGCTCACTAACTTCACAAACCATCAGGCTTCCATGCAGCTCTCAAGGAAACTCAGTTTTCACACTCTATGCTTAGTGCCCTTTGAGTGCCTAGGACTGAAATGAAGCTTGGTGAGCTTCCCGCACCAACCAATGCTCCACAGGCGGGTTTCACATGCCACCAACTCCACATTCACAGGCAACTTCAGCGCCAAAGCCATTTTCAGATAGCCCTCAATGCAAAGGCTCTAGGCCCAAATATTGGTGTGAGAGCTAATTCAATCAAGGAAACACTGCATGTTGGTGAAGCGCATATTGAAGAAGAATCAGCCGAGTGGTTCTTGTGGGAGAACAACTCCATTTGGCTCACTAACTTCACACACCATCAGGCTTCCAAGCAGCTCTCAAGGAAACTCAGTTTTCACACTCTAGGCTTAATGCCCTTTGAGTGCCTAGGACTGAAATGAAGCTTGGTGAGCTTATCTCACAAACCAATGCTCCACATGCGGGTTTCACATGCCACCAACTCCACATTCACAGACAACTTCAGCACCAAAGCCGTTTTCAGGTAGCCCTCAATGCAAAGGCTCCAGGCCCAAATATTGGTGTGAGAGCTAATTCAATCAAGGAAACACTGCATGTTGGTGAAGCGCATATTGAAGAAGAATCAGCCGAGTGGTTCTTGTGGGAGAACAACTCCATTTGGCTCACTAACTTCACACACCATCAGGCTTCCAAGCAGCTCTCAAGGAAACTCAGTTTTCACACTCTAGGCTTAATGCCCTTTGAGTGCCTATAAATGAAATGCACCTGGCAGAGCATCCCACACAAACCAATGCTCCACATGCGGGTTTCACATGCCACCAACTCCACATTCACAGACAACTTCAGCGCCAAAGCCATTTTCAGATAGCCCTCAATGCAAAGGCTCTAGGTGCAAATATTGGTGTGAGAGCTAATTCAATCAAGGAAACACTGCATGTTGGTGAAGCGCATATTGAAGAACAATCAGCCGCGTGGTTCTTGTGGGAGAACAACTCCATTTGGCTCACTAACTTCACACACCATCAGGCTTCCAAGCAGCTCTCAAGGAAACTCAGTTTTCACACTCTATGATTAGTGCCCTTTGAGTGCATTATCTAGGAATGAACCTGGTAGAGCATCCCACACAAACCAATGCTCCACATGCGGGTTTCACATGCCACCAACTCCACATTCACAGACAACTTCATCGCCAAAGCCATTTTCAGATAGCCCTCAATGCAAAGGCTCTAGACGCAAATATTGGTGTGAGAGCTAATTCAATCAAGGAAACACTGCATGTTGGTGAAGGGCATATTGAAGAAGGATCAGCCGAGTAGTTCTTGTGGGACAACAACTCCATTTGGCTCACTAACTTCACACACCATCAGGCTTCCAAGCAGCTCTCAAGGAAACTCAGTTTTCACACTCTATGATTAGTGCCCTTTGAGTGCATTATCTAGGAATGAACCTGGTAGAGCATCCTACACAAACCAATGCTCCACATGCGGGTTTCACATGCCACCAACTCCACATTCACAGACAACTTCAGCGCCAAAGCCATTTTCAGATAGCCCTCAATGCAAAGGCTCTAGGCACAAATATTGGTGTGCGAGCTAATTCAATCAAGGAAACACTGCATGTTGGTGAAGCGCATATTGAAGAAGAATCAGCCGAGTGGTTCTTGTGGGAGAACAACTCCATTTGGCTCACTAACTTCACACACCATCAGGCTTCCAAGCAGCTATGAAGGAAACTCAGTTTTCACACTCTATGCTTAGTGCCCTTTGAGTGCATTATCTAGGAATGAACCTGGTAGAGCATCCCACACAAAAGAATGCTCCACATGCGGGTTTCACATGCCACCAACTCCACATTCACAGACAACTTCAGGGCCACAGCCATTTTCAGATAGCCCTCAATGCAAAGGCTCTAGGTGCAAATATTGGTGTGAGAGCTAATTCAATCAAGGAAACACTGCATGTTGGTGAAGCGCATATTGAAGAAGAATCAGCCGAGTGGTTCTTGTGGGAGAACAACTCCATTTGGCTCACTAACTTCACACACCATCAGGGTTCCAAGCAGCTCTCAAGGAAACTCAGTTTTCACACTCTAGGCTTAATGCCCTTTGAGTGCCTAGGACTGAAATGAAGCTTGGTGAGCTTATCACACAAACCAATGCTCCACAGGTGGGTTTCACATGCCACCAACTCCACATTCACAGACAACTTCAGCACCAAAGCCGTTTTCAGGTAGCCCTCAATGCAAAGGCTCCAGGCCCAAATATTGGTGTGAGAGCTAATTCAATCAAGGAAACACTGCATGTTGGTGAAGCGCATATTGAAGAAGAATCAGCCGAGTGGTTCTTGTGGGAGAACAACTCCATTTGGCTCACTAACTTCACACACCATCAGGCTTCCATGCAGCTCTCAAGGAAACAGAGTTTTCACACTCTAGGCTTAATGCCCTTTGAGTGCCTAGGAATGAAATGCACCTGGTAGAGCATCCCACACAAACCAATGCTCCACATGCGGGTTTCACATGCCACTAACTCCACATTCACAGACAACTTCAGCGCCAAAGCCATTTTCAGATAGACCTCAATGCAAAGGCTCTAGTTGCAAATATTGGTGTGAGAGCTAATTCAATCAAGGAAACACTGCATGTTGGTGAAGGGCATATTGAAGAAGAATCAGCCGAGTGGTTCTTGTGGCAGAACAACTCCATTTGGCTCACTAACTTCACACACCATCAGGCTTCCAAGCAGCTCTCAAGGAAACTCAGTTTTCACACTCTAGGCTTAATGCCCTTTGAGTGCCTAGGACTGAAATGAAGCTTGGTGAGCTTATCACACAAACCAATGCTCCACATGCGGGTTTCACATGCCACCAACTCCACATTCACAGACAACTTCAGCTCAAAGCCGTTTTCAGGTAGCCCTCAATGCAAAGGCTCCAGGCCCAAATATTGGTGTGCGAGCTAATTCAATCAAGGAAACACTGCATGTTGGTGAAGCGCATATTGAAGAAGAATCAGCCGAGTGGTTCTTGTGGGAGAACAACTCCATTTGGCTCACTAACTTCACACACCATCAGGGTTCCAAGCAGCTCTCAAGGAAACTCAGTTTTCACACTCTAGGCTTAATGCCCTTTGAGTGCATTATCTAGGAATGAACCTGGTAGAGCATCCCACACAAACCAATGCTCCACATGCGGGTTTCACATGGCACCAACTCCACATTCACAGACAACTTCAGCGCCAAAGCCATTTTCAGATAGCCCTCAATGCAAAGGCTCTAGACGCAAATATTGGTGTGAGAGCTAATTCAATCAAGGAAACACTGCATGTTGGTGAAGCGCATGTTGAAGAAGAATCAGCCGAGTGGTTCTTGTGGGAGAACAACTCCATTTGGCTCACTAACTTCACACACCATCAGGCTTCCAAGCAGCTCTCAAGGAAACTCAGTTTTCACACTCTAGGCTTAATGCCCTTTGAGTGCCTAGGAATGAAATGCACCTGGTAGAGCATCCCACACGAACCAATGCTCTACATGCGTGTTTCACATGCCACCAACTCCACATTCACAGACAACTTCAGCGCCAAAGCCATTTTCAGATAGCCCTCAATGCAAAGGCTCTAGGCGCAAATATTGGTGTGAGAGCTAATTCAATCAAGGAAACACTGCATGTTAGTGAAGCGCATATTGAAGAAGAATCAGCCGAGTGGTTCTTGTGGGAGAACAACTCCATTTGGCTCACTAACTTCACACACCATCAGGCTTCCAAGCAGCTCTCAAGGAAACTCAGTTTTCGCATTCTAGGCTTAATGCCCTTTGAGTGCCTAGGACTGAAATGAAGCTTGGTGAGTTTATCACACAAACGAATGCTCCACAGGCGGGTTTCACATGCCACCAACTCCACATTCACAGACAACTTCAGCGCCAAAGCCATTTTCAGATAGCCCTCAATGCAAAGGCTCTAGGCCCAAATATTGGTGTGAGAGCTAAATCAATCAAGGAAACACTGCATGTTGGTGAAACGCATATTGAAGAAGAATCAGCCGCGTGGTTCTTGTGGGAGAACAACTCCATTTGGCTCACTAACTTCACACACCATCAGGGTTCCAAGCAGCTCTCAAGGAAACTCAGTTTTCACACTCTAGGCTTAATGCCCTTTGAGTGCATTATCTAGGAATGAACCTGGTAGAGCATCCTACACAAACCAATGCTCCACATGCGGGTTTCACATGCCACCAACTCCACATTCACAGACAACTTCATCGCCAAAGCCATTTTCAGATAGCCCTCAATGCAAAGGCTCTAGACGCAAATATTGGTGTGAGAGCTAATTCAATCAAGGAAACACTGCATGTTGGTGAAGCGCATGTTGAAGAAGAATCAGGCGAGTGGTTCTTGTGGGAGAACAACTCCATTTGGCTCACTAACTTCACACACCATCAGGCTTCCAAGCAGCTCTCAAGGAAACTCAGTTTTCACACTCTAGGCTTAATGCCCTTTGAGTGCCTAGGACTGAAATGAAGCTTGGTGAGCTTATCACACAAACCAATGCTCCACATGCGGGTTTCACATGCCACCAACTCCACATTCACAGACAACTTCAGCTCAAAGCCGTTTTCAGGTAGCCCTCAATGCAAAGGCTCCAGGCCCAAATATTGGTGTGAGAGCTAATTCAATCAAGGAAACACTGCATGTTGGTGAAGCGCATATTGAAGAAGAATCAGCCGAGTGTTTCTTGTGGGAGAACAACTCCATTTGGCTCACTAACTTCACACACCATCAGGGTTCCAAGCAGCTCTGAAGGAAACTCAGTTTTCACACTCTAGGCTTAATGCCCTTTGAGTGCATTATGTAGGAATGAACCTGGTAGAGCATCCCACACAAACCAATGCTCCACATGCGGGTTTCACATGCCACCAACTCCACATTCACAGACAACTTCAGCGCCAAAGCCATTTTCAGGTAGCCCTCAATGCAAAGGCTCTAGGCCGAAATATTGGTGTGAGAGCTAATTCAATCAAGGAAACACTGCATGTTGGTGAAGCGCATGTTGAAGAAGAATCAGCCGAGTGGTTCTTGTGGGAGAACAACTCCATTTGGCTCACTAACTTCACACACCATCAGGCTTCCAAGCAGCTCTCAAGGAAACTCAGTTTTCACACTCTAGGCTTAATGCCCTTTGAGTGCCTAGGAATGAAATGCACCTGGTAGAGCATCCCACACGAACCAATGCTCTACATGCGGGTTTCACATGCCACCAACTCCACATTCACAGACAACTTCAGCGCCAAAGCCATTTTCAGATAGCCCTCAATGCAAAGGCTCTAGGTGCAAATATTGGTGTGAGAGCTAATTCAATCAAGGAAACACTGCATGTTAGTGAAGCACATATTGAAGAAGAATCAGGCGAGTGGTTCTTGTGGGAGAACAACTCCATTTGGCTCACTAACTTCACACACCATCAGGCTTCCAAGCAGCTTTCAAGGAAACTCAGTTTTCGCATTCTAGGCTTAATGCCCTTTGAGTGCCTAGGACTGAAATGAAGCTTGGTGAGCTTATCACACAAACGAATGCTCCACATGCGGGTTTCACATGCCACCAACTCCACATTCACAGGCAACTTCAGCGCCAAAGCCGTTTTCAGATAGCCCTCAATGCAAAGGCTCTAGGTGCAAATATTGGTGTGAGAGCTAATTCAATCAAGGAAACACTGCATGTTGGTGAAGGGCATATTGAAGAAGGATCAGCCGAGTGGTTCTTGTGGGACAACAACTCCATTTGGCTCACTAACTTCACACACCATCAGGCTTCCAAGCAGCTCTCAAGGAAACTCAGTTTTCACACTCTATGATTAGTGCCCTTTGAGTGCATTATCTAGGAATGAACCTGGTAGAGCATCCCACACAAACCAATGCTCCACATGCGGGTTTCACATGCCACCAACTCCACATTCACAGACAACTTCAGCGCCAAAGCCATTTTCAGATAGCCCTCAATGCAAAGGCTCTAGGCCCAAATATTGGTGTGAGAGCTAATTCAATCAAGGAAACACTGCATGTTGGTGAAGCGCATATTGAAGATGAATCAGCCGAGTGGTTCTTGTGGGAGAACAACTCCATTTGGCTCACTAACTTCACACACCATCAGGCTTCCAAGCAGCTCTCAAGGAAACTCAGTTTTCACACTCTATGCTTAGTGCCCTTTGAGTGCATTATCTAGGAATGAACCTGGTAGAGCATCCCACACAAAAGAATGTTCCACATGCGGGTTTCACATGCCACCAACTCCACATTCACAGGCAACTTCAGCGCCAAAGCCATTTTCAGATAGCCCTCAATGCAAAGGCTCTAGACGCAAATATTGGTGTGAGAGCTAATTCAATCAAGGAAACACTGCATGTTGGTGAAGGGCTTATTGAAGAAGGATCAGCCGAGTGGTTCTTGTGGGAGAACAACTCCATTTGGCTCACTAACTTCACAAACCATCAGGCTTCCATGCAGCTCTCAAGGAAACTCAGTTTTCACACTCTATGCTTAGTGCCCTTTGAGTGCCTAGGACTGAAATGAAGCTTGGTGAGCTTATCACACAAACCAATGCTCCACAGGCGGGTTTCACATGCCACCAACTCCACATTCACAGGCAACTTCAGCGCCAAAGCCATTTTCAGATAGCCCTCAATGCAAAGGCTCTAGGCGCAAATATTGGTGTGAGAGCTAATTCAATCAAGGAAACACTGCATGTTGGTGAAGCGCATATTGAAGAAGAATCAGCCGAGTGGTTCTTGTGGGAGAACAACTCCATTTGGCTCACTAACTTCACACACCATCAGGCTTCCAAGCAGCTCTCAAGGAAACTCAGTTTTCACACTCTAGGCTTAATGCCCTTTGAGTGCCTAGGACTGAAATGAAGCTTGGTGAGCTTATCTCACAAACCAATGCTCCACAGGTGGGTTTCACATGCCACCAACTCCACATTCACAGACAACTTCAGCACCAAAGCCGTTTTCAGGTAGCCCTCAATGCAAAGGCTCCAGGCCCAAATATTGGTGTGAGAGCTAATTCAATCAAGGAAACACTGCATGTTGGTGAAGCGCATATTGAAGAAGAATCAGCCGAGTGGTTCTTGTGGGAGAACAACTCCATTTGGCTCACTAACTTCACACACCATCAGGCTTCCAAGCAGCTCTCAAGGAAACTCAGTTTTCACACTCTAGGCTTAATGCCCTTTGAGTGCCTATAAATGAAATGCACCTGGCAGAGCATCCCACACAAACCAATGCTCCACATGCGGGTTTCACATGCCACCAACTCCACATTCACAGACAACTTCAGCGCCAAAGCCATTTTCAGATAGCCCTCAATGCAAAGGCTCTAGGTGCAAATATTGGTGTGAGAGCTAATTCAATCAAGGAAACACTGCATGTTGGTGAAGCGCATATTGAAGAAGAATCAGCCGCGTGGTTCTTGTGGGAGAACAACTCCATTTGGCTCACTAACTTCACACACCATCAGGCTTCCAAGCAGCTCTCAAGGAAACTCAGTTTTCACACTCTAGGCTTAATGCCCTTTGAGTGCCTAGGACTGAAATGAAGCTTGGTGAGCTTATCACACAAACCAATGCTCCACAGGTGGGTTTCACATGCCACCAACTCCACATTCACAGACAACTTCAGCTCAAAGCCGTTTTCAGGTAGCCCTCAATGCAAAGGCTCCAGGCCCAAATATTGGTGTGAGAGCTAATTCAATCAAGGAAACACTGCATGTTGGTGAAGCGCATATTGAAGAAGAATCAGCCGAGTGGTTCTTGTGGGAGAACAACTCCATTTGGCTCACTAACTTCACACACCATCAGGCTTCCATGCAGCTCTCAAGGAAACTCAGTTTTCACACTCTAGGCTTAATGCCCTTTGAGTGCCTAGGAATGAAATGCACCTGGTAGAGCATCCCACACAAACCAATGCTCCACATGCGGGTTTCACATGCCACTAACTCCACATTCACAGACAACTTCAGCGCCAAAGCCATTTTCAGATAGACCTCAATGCAAAGGCTCTAGTTGCAAATATTGGTGTGAGAGCTAATTCAATCAAGGAAACACTGCATGTTGGTGAAGGGCATATTGAAGAAGAATCAGCCGAGTGGTTCTTGTGGCAGAACAACTCCATTTGGCTCACTAACTTCACACACCATCAGGCTTCCAAGCAGCTCTCAAGGAAACTCAGTTTTCACACTCTAGGCTTAATGCCCTTTGAGTGCCTAGGACTGAAATGAAGCTTGGTGAGCTTATCACACAAACCAATGCTCCACATGCGGGTTTCACATGCCACCAACTCCACATTCACAGACAACTTCAGCTCAAAGCCGTTTTCAGGTAGCCCTCAATGCAAAGGCTCCAGGCCCAAATATTGGTGTGCGAGCTAATTCAATCAAGGAAACACTGCATGTTGGTGAAGCGCATATTGAAGAAGAATCAGCCGAGTGGTTCTTGTGGGAGAACAACTCCATTTGGCTCACTAACTTCACACACCATCAGGCTTCCAAGCAGCTCTCAAGGAAACTCAGTTTTCACACTCTAGGCTTAATGCCCTTTGAGTGCATTATCTAGGAATGAACCTGGTAGAGCATCCCACACAAACCAATGCTCCACATGCGGGTTTCACATGCCACCAACTCCACATTCACAGACAACTTCAGCGCCAAAGCCATTTTCAGATAGCCCTCAATGCAAAGGCTCTAGACGCAAATATTGGTGTGAGAGCTAATTCAATCAAGGAAACACTGCATGTTGGTGAAGCGCATATTGAAGAAGAATCAGGCGAGTGGTTCTTGTGGGAGAACAACTCCATTTGGCTCACTAACTTCACACACCATCAGGCTTCCAAGCAGCTCTCAAGGAAACTCAGTTTTCACACTCTAGGCTTAATGCCCTTTGAGTGCCTAGGACTGAAATGAAGCTTGGTGAGCTTATCACACAAACCAATGCTCCACATGCGGGTTTCACATGCCACCAACTCCACATTCACAGACAACTTCAGCTCAAAGCCGTTTTCAGGTAGCCCTCAATGCAAAGGCTCCAGGCCCAAATATTGGTGTGAGAGCTAATTCAATCAAGGAAACACTGCATGTTGGTGAAGCGCATATTGAAGAAGAATCAGCCGAGTGTTTCTTGTGGGAGAACAACTCCATTTGGCTCACTAACTTCACACACCATCAGGGTTCCAAGCAGCTCTGAAGGAAACTCAGTTTTCACACTCTAGGCTTAATGCCCTTTGAGTGCATTATGTAGGAATGAACCTGGTAGAGCATCCCACACAAACCAATGCTCCACATGCGGGTTTCACATGCCACCAACTCCACATTCACAGACAACTTCAGCGCCAAAGCCATTTTCAGGTAGCCCTCAATGCAAAGGCTCTAGGCCGAAATATTGGTGTGAGAGCTAATTCAATCAAGGAAACACTGCATGTTGGTGAAGCGCATGTTGAAGAAGAATCAGCCGAGTGGTTCTTGTGGGAGAACAACTCCATTTGGCTCACTAACTTCACACACCATCAGGGTTCCAAGCAGCTCTCAAGGAAACTCAGTTTTCACACTCTAGGCTTAATGCCCTTTGAGTGCCTAGGAATGAAATGCACCTGGTAGAGCATCCCACACGAACCAATGCTCTACATGCGGGTTTCACATGCCACCAACTCCACATTCACAGACAACTTCATCGCCAAAGCCATTTTCAGATAGCCCTCAATGCAAAGGCTCTAGACGCAAATATTGGTGTGAGAGCTAATTCAATCAAGGAAACACTGCATGTTAGTGAAGCACATATTGAAGAAGAATCAGGCGAGTGGTTCTTGTGGGAGAACAACTCCATTTGGCTCACTAACTTCACACACCATCAGGCTTCCAAGCAGCTTTCAAGGAAACTCAGTTTTCGCATTCTAGGCTTAATGCCCTTTGAGTGCCTAGGACTGAAATGAAGCTTGGTGAGCTTATCACACAAACGAATGCTCCACAGGCGGGTTTCACATGCCACCAACTCCACATTCACAGACAACTTCAGCGCCAAAGCCATTTTCAGATAGCCCTCAATGCAAAGGCTCTAGGCCCAAATATTGGTGTGAGAGCTAATTCAATCAAGGAAACACTGCATGTTGGTGAAGCGCATATTTAAGAAGGATCAGCCGAGTGGTTCTTGTGGGAGAACAACTCCATTTGGCTCACTAACTTCACACACCATCAGGCTTCCAAGCAGCTCTCAAGGAAACTCAGTTTTCACACTCTAGGCTTAATGCCCTTTGAGTGCCTAGGAATGAAATGCACCTGGTAGAGCATCCCACACGAACCAATGCTCCACATGCGGGTTTCACATGCCACCAACTCCACATTCACAGACAACTTCAGCGCCACAGCCATTTTCAGATAGCCCTCAATGCAAAGGCTCTAGACGCAAATATTGGTGTGAGAGCTAATTCAATCAAGGAAACACTGCATGTTGGTGAAGCGCATATTGAAGAAGAATCGGCCGAGTGGTTCTTGTGAGAGAACACCTCCATTTGGCTCACTAACTTCACACACCATCAGGCTTCCAAGCAGCTCTCAAGGAAACTCAGTTTTCGCACTCTAGGCTTAATGCCCTTTGAGTGCCTAGGACTGAAATGAAGCTTGGTGAGTTTATCACACAAACCAATGCTCCACAGGCGGGTTTCACATGCCACCAACTCCACATTCACAGACAACTTCAGCGCCAAAGCCGTTTTCAGGTAGCCCTCAATGCAAAGGCTCCAGGCCCAAATATTGGTGTGAGAGCTAATTCAATCAAGGAAACACTGCATGTTGGTGAAGCGCATGTTGAAGAAGAATCAGCCGAGTGGTTCTTGTGGGAGAACAACTCCATTTGGCTCACTAACTTCACACACCATCAGGGTTCCAAGCAGCTCTCAAGGAAACTCAGTTTTCACACTCTAGGCTTAATGCCCTTTGAGTGCATTATGTAGGAATGAACCTGGTAGAGCATCCCACACAAACCAATGCTCCACATGCGGGTTTCACATGCCACCAACTCCACATTCACAGACAACTTCATCGCCAAAGCCATTTTCAGATAGCCCTCAATGCAAAGGCTCTAGGCGCAAATATTGGTGTGAGAGCTAATTCAATCAAGGAAACACTGCATGTTGGTGAAGCGCATATTGAAGAAGGATCAGCCGAGTGGTTCTTGTGGGAGAACAACTCCATTTGGCTCACTAACTTCACACACCATCAGGCTTCCAAGCAGCTCTCAAGGAAACTCAGTTTTCACACTCTAGGCTTAATGCCCTTTGAGTGCATTATGTAGGAATGAACCTGGTAGAGCATCCCACACAAACCAATGCTCCACATGCGGGTTTCACATGCCACCAACTCCACATTCACAGACAACTTCAGCGCCAAAGCCATTTTCAGATAGCCCTCAATGCAAAGGCTCTAGGCGAAAATATTGGTGTGAGAGCTAATCCAATCAAGGAAACACTGCATGTTGGTGAAGCGCATATTGAAGAAGAATCAGCCGAGTGGTTCTTGTGGGAGAACAACTCCATTTGGCTCACTAACTTCACACACCATCAGGCTTCCAAGCAGCTCTCAAGGAAACTCAGTTTTCACACTCTAGGCTTAATGCCCTTTGAGTGCCTAGGAATGAAATGCACCTGGTAGAGCATCCCACACGAACCAATGCTCCACATGCGGGTTTCACATGCCACCAACTCCACATTCACAGACAACTTCAGCGCCAAAGCCATTTTCAGATAGCCCTCAATGCAAAGGCTCTAGACGCAAATATTGGTGTGAGAGCTAATTCAATCAAGGAAACACTGCATGTTGGTGAAGCGCATATTGAAGAAGAATCAGCCGAGTGGTTCTTGTGAGAGAACACCTCCATTTGGCTCACTAACTTCACACACCATCAGGCTTCCAAGCAGCTCTCAAGGAAACTCAGTTTTCACACTCTAGGCTTAATGCCGTTTGAGTGCCTAGGACTGAAATGAACCTGGTAGAGCATCCCACACAAACCAATGCTCCACATGCGGGTTTCACATGCCACCAACTCCACATTCACAGACAACTTCAGCGCCACAGCCATTTTCAGATAGCCCTCAATACAAAGACTCAAGGCGCAAATATTGGTGTGAGAGCTAATTCAATCAAGGAAACACTGCATGTTTGTGAAGCGCATATTGAAGAAGAATCAGCCGAGTGGTTCTTGTGGCACAACAACTCCATTTGGCTCACTAACTTCACACACCATCAGGCTTCCAAGCAGCTCTCAAGGAAACTCAGTTTTCACACTCTAGGCTTAATGCCCTTTGAGTGCCTAGGAATGAAATGAACCTGGTAGAGCATCCCACACAAACCAATGCTCCACATGCGGGTTTCACATGCCACCAACTCCACATTCACAGACAACTTCAGCGCCAAAGCCATTTTCAGATAGCCCTCAATGCAAAGGCTCTAGGCGAAAATATTGGTGTGAGAGCTAATTCAATCAAGGAAACACTGCATGTTGGTGAAGCGCATATGAAGAAGGATCAGCCGAGTGGTTCTTGTGGGAGAACAACTCCATTTGGCTCACTAACTTCACACACCATCAGGCTTCCAAGCAGCTCTCAAGGAAACTCAGTTTTCGCACTCTAGGCTTTATGCCCTTTGAGTGCCTAGGACTGAAATGAAGCTTGGTGAGCTTATCACACAAACCAATGCTCCACATGCGGGTTTCACATGCCACCAACTCCACATTCACAGACAACTTCAGCGCCAAAGCCGTTTTCAGGTAGACCTCAATGCAAAGGCTCCAGGCCCAAATATTGGTGTGAGAGCTAATTCAGTCAAGGAAACACTGCATGTTGGTGAAGCGCATGTTGAAGAAGAATCAGCCGAGTGGTTCTTGTGGGAGAACAACTCCATTTGGCTCACTAACTTCACACACCATCAGGCTTCCAAGCAGCTCTGAAGGAAACTCAGTTTTCACACTCTAGGCTTAATGCCCTTTGAGTGCCTAGGAATGAAATGCACCTGGTAGAGCATCCCACACGAACCAATGCTCCACATGCGGGTTTCACATGCCACCAACTCCACATTCACAGACAACTTCAGCGCCAAAGCCATTTTCAGATAGCCCTCAATGCAAAGGCTCTAGACGCAAATATTGGTGTGAGAGCTAATTCAATCAAGGAAACACTGCATGTTGGTGAAGCGCATATTGAAGAAGAATCGGCCGAGTGGTTCTTGTGAGAGAACACCTCCATTTGGCTCACTAACTTCACACACCATCAGGCTTCCAAGCAGCTCTCAAGGAAACTCAGTTTTCACACTCTAGGCTTAATGCCCTTTGAGTGCATTATCTAGGAATGAACCTGGTAGAGCATCCCACACAAACCAATGCTCCACATGCGGGTTTCACATGCCACCAACTCCACATTCACAGACAACTTCATCGCCAAAGCCATTTTCAGATAGCCCTCAATGCAAAGGCTCTAGGCCCAAATATTGGTGTGAGAGCTAATTCAATCAAGGAAACACTGCATGTTGGTGAAGCGCATATTGAAGAAGGATCAGCCGAGTGGTTCTTGTGGGAGAACAACTCCATTTGGCTCACTAACTTCACACACCATCAGGCTTCCAAGCAGCTCTCAAGGAAACTCAGCTTTCACACTCTAGGCTTAATGCCCTTTGAGTGCATTATCTAGGAATGAACCTGGTAGAGCATCCCACACAAACCAATGCTCCACATGCGGGTTTCACATGCCACCAACTCCACATTCACAGACAACTTCAGCGCCACAGCCATTTTCAGACAGCCCTCAATGCAAAGGCTCTAGGCGAAAATATTGGTGTGAGAGCTAATTCAATCAAGGAAACACTGCATGTTGGTGAAGCGCATATTAAGAAGGATCAGCCGAGTGGTTCTTGTGGGAGAACAACTCCATTTGGCTCACTAACTTCACACACCATCAGGCTTCCAAGCAGCTCTCAAGGAAACTCAGTTTTCGCACTCTAGGCTTAATGCCCTTTGAGTGCCTAGGACTGAAATGAAGCTTGGTGAGCTTATCACACAAACCAATGCTCCACATGCGGGTTTCACATGCCACCAACTCCACATTCACAGACAACTTCAGCGCCACAGCCATTTTCAGATAGCCCTCAATACAAAGGCTCTAGGCGCAAATATTGGTGTGAGAGCTAATTCAATCAAGGAAACACTGCATGTTTGTGAAGCGCATATTGAAGAAGAATCAGCCGAGTGGTTCTTGTGGGAGAACAACTCCATTTGGCTCACTAACTTCACACACCATCAGGCTTCCAAGCAGCTCTCAAGGAAACTCAGTTTTCGCACACTAGGCTTAATGCCCTTTGAGTGCCTAGGACTGAAATGAAGCTTGGTGAGTTTATCACACAAACCAATGCTCCACAGGCGGGTTTCACATGCCACCAACTCCACATTCACAGACAACTTCAGCGCCAAAGCCGTTTTCAGGTAGCCCTCAATGCAAAGGCTCCAGGCCCAAATATTGGTGTGAGAGCTAATTCAATCAAGGAAACACTGCATGTTGGTGAAGCGCATGTTGAAGAAGAATCAGCCGAGTGGTTCTTGTGGGAGAACAACTCCATTTCTCTCACTAACTTCACACACCATCAGGGTTCCAAGCAGCTCTCAAGGAAACTCAGTTTTCACACTCTAGGCTTAATGCCCTTTGAGTGCATTATGTAGGAATGAACCTGGTAGAGCATCCCACACAAACCAATGCTCCACATGCGGGTTTCACATGCCACCAACTCCACATTCACAGACAACTTCATCGCCAAAGCCATTTTCAGATAGCCCTCAATGCAAAGGCTCTAGGCCCAAATATTGGTGTGAGAGCTAATTCAATCAAGGAAACACTGCATGTTGGTGAAGCGCATATTGAAGAAGGATCAGCCGAGTGGTTCTTGTGGGAGAACAACTCCATTTGGCTCACTAACTTCACACACCATCAGGCTTCCAAGCAGCTCTCAAGGAAACTCAGTTTTCGCACTCTAGGCTTAATGCCCTTTGAGTGCCTAGGACTGAAATGAAGCTTGGTGAGCTTATCACACAAACCAATGCTCCACATGCGGGTTTCACATGCCACCAACTCCACATTCACAGACAACTTCAGCGCCAAAGCCGTTTTCAGGTAGCCCTCAATGCAAAGGCTCCAGGCCCAAAATATTGGTGTGAGAGCTAATTCAATCAAGGAAACACTGCATGTTGGTGAAGCGCATGTTGAAGAAGAATCAGCCGAGTGGTTCTTGTGGGAGAACAACTCCATTTGGCTCACTAACTTCACACACCATCAGGCTTCCAAGCAGCTCTGAAGGAAACTCAGTTTTCACACTCTAGGCTTAATGCCCTTTGAGTGCATTATCTAGGAATGAACCTGGTAGAGCATCCCACAGAAACGAATGTTCCACATGCGGGTTTCACATGCCACCAACTCCACATTCACAGACAACTTCATCGCCAAAGCCATTTTCAGATAGCCCTCAATGCAAAGGCTCTAGGCCCAAATATTGGTGTGAGAGCTAATTCAATCAAGGAAACACTGCATGTTGGTGAAGCGCATATTGAAGAAGGATCAGCCGAGTGGTTCTTGTGGGAGAACAACTCCATTTGGCTCACTAACTTCACACACCATCAGGCTTCCAAGCAGCTCTCAAGGAAACTCAGTTTTCACACTCTAGGCTTAATGCCCTTTGAGTGCATTATCTATGAATGAACCTGGTAGAGCATCCCACACAAACCAATGCTCCACATGCGGGTTTCACATGCCACCAACTCCACATTCACAGGCAACTTCATCGCCAAAGCCATTTTCAGATAGCCCTCAATGCAAAGGCTCTAGGCGAAAATATTGGTGTGAGAGCTAATTCAATCAAGGAAACACTGCATGTTGGTGAAGCGCATATTGAAGAAGAATCAGGCGAGTGGTTCTTGTGGGAGAACAACTCCATTTGGCTCACTAACTTCACACACCATCAGGCTTCCAAGCAGCTCTCAAGGAAACTCAGTTTTCACACTCTAGGCTTAATGCCCTTTGAGTGCCTAGGACTGAAATGAAGCTTGGTGAACTTATCACACAAACCAATGCTCCACATGCGGGTTTCACATGCCACCAACTCCACATTCACAGACAACTTCAGCGCCACAGCCATTTTCAGATAGCCCTCAATACAAAGGCTCTAGGCGCAAATATTGGTGTGAGAGCTAATTCAATCAAGGAAACACTGCATGTTTGTGAAGCGCATATTGAAGAAGAATCAGCCGAGTGGTTCTTGTGGGAGAACAACTCCATTTGGCTCACTAACTTCACACACCATCAGGCTTCCAAGCAGCTCTCAAGGAAACTCAGTTTTCGCACTCTAGGCTTAATGCCCTTTGAGTGCCTAGGACTGAAATGAAGCTTGGTGAGCTTATCACACAAACGAATGCTCCACAGGCGGGTTTCACATGCCACCAACTCCACATTCACAGACAACTTCAGCGCCAAAGCCGTTTTCAGGTAGCCCTCAATACAAAGGCTCCAGGCCCAAATATTGGTGTGAGAGCTAATTCAATCAAGGAAACACTGCATGTTGGTGAAGCGCATATTGAAGAAGAATCAGCCGAGTGGTTCTTGTGGGAGAACAACTCCATTTGGCTCACTAACTTCACACACCATCAGGCTTCCAAGCAGCTCTCAAGGAAACTCAGTTTTCACACTCTAGGCTTAATGCCCTTTGAGTGCATTATGTAGGAAGGAACCTGGTAGAGCATCCCACACAAACCAATGCTCCACATGCGGGTTTCACATGCCACCAACTCCACATTCACAGACAACTTCATCGCCAAAGCCATTTTCAGATAGCCCTCAATGCAAAGGCTCTAGTCCGAAATATTGGTGTGAGAGCTAATTCAATCAAGGAAACACTGCATGTTGGTGAAGCGCATATTGAAGAAAAATCAGCCGAGTGGTTCTTGTGGGAGAACAACTCCATTTGGCTCACTAACTTCACACACCATCAGGCTTCCAAGCAGCTCTCAAGGAAACTCAGTTTTCACACTCTAGGCTTAATGCCCTTTGAGTGCATTATGTAGGAATGAACCTGGTAGAGCATCCCACACAAACCAATGCTCCACATGCGGGTTTCACATGCCACCAACTCCACATTCACAGACAACTTCAGCGCCAAAGCCATTTTCAGATAGCCCTCAATGCAAAGGCTCTAGACGCAAATATTGGTGTGAGAGCTAATTCAATCAAGGAAACACTGCATGTTGGTGAAGCGCATATGAAGAAGGATCAGCCGAGTGGTTCTTGTGGGAGAACAACTCCATTTGGCTCACTAACTTCACACACCATCAGGCTTCCAAGCAGCTCTCAAGGAAACTCAGTTTTCGCACTCTAGGCTTAATGCCCTTTGAGTGCCTAGGAGTGAAATGAAGCTTGGTGAGCTTATCACACAAACCAATGCTCCACAGGCGGGTTTCACATGCCACCAACTCCACATTCACAGACAACTTCATCGCCAAAGCCATTTTCAGATAGCCCTCAATGCAAAGGCTCTAGGCCCAAATATTGGTGTGAGAGCTAATTCAATCAAGGAAACACTGCATGTTTGTGAAGCGCATATTGAAGAAGAATCAGCCGAGTGGTTCTTGTGGGAGAACAACTCCATTTGGCTCACTAACTTCACACACCATCAGGCTTCCAAGCAGCTCTCAAGGAAACTCAGTTTTCGCACACTAGGCTTAATGCCCTTTGAGTGCCTAGGACTGAAATGAAGCTTGGTGAGTTTATCACACAAACCAATGCTCCACAGGCGGGTTTCACATGCCACCAACTCCACATTCACAGACAACTTCAGCGCCAAAGCCGTTTTCAGGTAGCCCTCAATGCAAAGGCTCCAGGCCCAAATATTGGTGTGAGAGCTAATTCAATCAAGGAAACACTGCATGTTGGTGAAGCGCATGTTGAAGAAGAATCAGCCGAGTGGTTCTTGTGGGAGAACAACTCCATTTCTCTCACTAACTTCACACACCATCAGGCTTCCAAGCAGCTCTCAAGGAAACTCAGTTTTCACACTCTAGGCTTAATGCCCTTTGAGTGCATTATGTAGGAATGAACCTGGTAGAGCATCCCACACAAACCAATGCTCCACATGCGGGTTTCACATGCCACCAACTCCACATTCACAGACAACTTCATCGCCAAAGCCATTTTCAGATAGCCCTCAATGCAAAGGCTCTAGGCCCAAATATTGGTGTGAGAGCTAATTCAATCAAGGAAACACTGCATGTTGGTGAAGCGCATATTGAAGAAGGATCAGCCGAGTGGTTCTTGTGGGAGAACAACTCCATTTGGCTCACTAACTTCACACACCATCAGGCTTCCAAGCAGCTCTCAAGGAAACTCAGTTTTCGCACTCTAGGCTTAATGCCCTTTGAGTGCCTAGGACTGAAATGAAGCTTGGTGAGCTTATCACACAAACCAATGCTCCACATGCGGGTTTCACATGCCACCAACTCCACATTCACAGACAACTTCAGCGCCAAAGCCGTTTTCAGGTAGCCCTCAATGCAAAGGCTCCAGGCCCAAAATATTGGTGTGAGAGCTAATTCAATCAAGGAAACACTGCATGTTGGTGAAGCGCATGTTGAAGAAGAATCAGCCGAGTGGTTCTTGTGGGAGAACAACTCCATTTGGCTCACTAACTTCACACACCATCAGGCTTCCATGCAGCTCTGAAGGAAACTCAGTTTTCACACTCTAGGCTTAATGCCCTTTGAGTGCATTATCTAGGAATGAACCTGGTAGAGCATCCCACACAAACCAATGCTCCACAGGCGGGTTTCACATGCCACCAACTCCACATTCACAGACAACTTCATCGCCAAAGCCATTTTCAGATAGCCCTCAATGCAAAGGCTCTAGGCCCAAATATTGGTGTGAGAGCTAATTCAATCAAGGAAACACTGCATGTTGGTGAAGCGCATATTGAAGAAGGATCAGCCGAGTGGTTCTTGTGGGAGAACAACTCCATTTGGCTCACTAACTTCACACACCATCAGGCTTCCAAGCAGCTCTCAAGGAAACTCAGTTTTCGCACTCTAGGCTTAATGCCCTTTGAGTGCCTAGGAGTGAAATGAAGCTTGGTGAGCTTATCACACAAACCAATGCTCCACATGCGGGTTTCACATGCCACCAACTCCACATTCACAGACAACTTCAGCGCCAAAGCCATTTTCAGATAGCCCTCAATGCAAAGGCTCTAGGCCCAAATATTGGTGTGAGAGCTAATTCAATCAAGGAAACACTGCATGTTGGTGAAGCGCATGTTGAAGAAGAATCAGCCGAGTGGTTCTTGTGGGAGAACAACTCCATTTGGCTCACTAACTTCACACACCATCAGAGTTCCAAGCAGCTCTGAAGGAAACTCAGTTTTCACACTCTAGGCTTAATGCCCTTTGAGTGCATTATGTAGGAATGAACCTGGTAGAGCATCCCACACAAACCAATGCTCCACATGCGGGTTTCACATGCCACCAACTCCACATTCACAGACAACTTCATCGCCAAAGCCATTTTCAGATAGCCCTCAATGCAAAGGCTCTAGGCCCAAATATTGGTGTGAGAGCTAATTCAATCAAGGAAACACTGCATGTTGGTGAAGCGCATATTGAAGAAGGATCAGCCGAGTGGTTCTTGTGGGAGAACAACTCCATTTGGCTCACTAACTTCACACACCATCAGGCTTCCAAGCAGCTCTCAAGGAAACTCAGTTTTCACACTCTAGGCTTAATGCCCTTTGAGTGCATTATCTAGGAATGAACCTGGTAGAGCATCCCACACAAACCAATGCTCCACATGCGGGTTTCACATGCCACCAACTCCACATTCACAGGCAACTTCATCGCCAAAGCCATTTTCAGATAGCCCTCAATGCAAAGGCTCTAGACGCAAATATTGGTGTGAGAGCTAATTCAATCAAGGAAACACTGCATGTTGGTGAAGCGCATATGAAGAAGATTCAGCCGAGTGGTTCTTGTGGGAGAACAACTCCATTTGGCTCACTAACTTCACACACCATCAGGCTTCCAAGCAGCTCTCAAGGAAACTCAGTTTTCACACTCTAGGCTTAATGCCCTTTGAGTGCATTATGTAGGAATGAACCTGGTAGAGCATCCCACACAAACCAATGCTCCACATGCGGGTTTCACATGCCACCAACTCCACATTCACAGACAACTTCAGCGCCAAAGCCATTTTCAGATAGCCCTCAATGCAAAGGCTCTAGACGCAAATATTGGTGTGAGAGCTAATTCAATCAAGGAAACACTGCATGTTGGTGAAGCGCATATTGAAGAAGAATCGGCCGAGTGGTTCTTGTGAGAGAACACCTCCATTTGGCTCACTAACTTCACACACCATCAGGCTTCCAAGCAGCTCTGAAGGAAACTCAGTTTTCACACTCTAGGCTTAATGCCCTTTGAGTGCCTAGGAATGAAATGCACCTGGTAGAGCATCCCACACGAACCAATGCTCCACATGCGGGTTTCACATGCCACCAACTCCACATTCACAGACAACTTCAGCGCCAAAGCCATTTTCAGATAGCCCTCAATGCAAAGGCTCTAGGCCCAAATATTGGTGTGAGAGCTAATTCAATCAAGGAAACACTGCATGTTGGTGAAGCGCATATTGAAGAAGAATCGGCCTAGTGGTTCTTGTGAGAGAACACCTCCATTTGGCTCACTAACTTCACACACCATCAGGCTTCCAAGCAGCTCTCAAGGAAACTCAGTTTTCACACTCTAGGCTTAATGCCCTTTGAGTGCATTATCTAGGAATGAACCTGGTAGAGCATCCCACACAAACCAATGCTCCACATGCGGGTTTCACATGCCACCAACTCCACATTCACAGACAACTTCAGCGCCACAGCCATTTTCAGATAGCCCTCAATACAAAGGCTCTAGGCGCAAATATTTTTGTGAGAGCTAATTCAATCAAGGAAACACTGCATGTTTGTGAAGCGCATATTGAAGAAGAATCAGCCGAGTGGTTCTTGTGGGAGAACAACTCCATTTGGCTCACTAACTTCACACACCATCAGGCTTCCAAGCAGCTCTCAAGGAAACTCAGTTTTCGCACACTAGGCTTAATTGCCCTTTGAGTGCCTAGGACTGAAATGAAGCTTGGTGAGTTTATCACACAAACCAATTGCTCCACAGGCGGGTTTCACATGCCACCAACTCCACATTCACAGACAACTCAGCGCCAAAGCCGTTTTCAGGTAGCCCTCAATGCAAAGGCTCCAGCCCAAATATTGGTGTGAGAGCTAATTCAATCAAGGAAACACTGCATGTTGGTGAAGCGCATGTTGAGGAAGAATCAGCCGAGTGGTTCTTGTGGGAGAACAAACTCATTTGGCTCACTAACTTCACACACCATCAGGGTTCCAAGCAGCTCTCAAGGAAACTCAGTTTTCACACTCTAGGCTTAATGCCCTTTGAGTGCATTATGTAGGAATGAACCTGGTAGAGCATCCCACACAAACCAATGCTCCACATGCGGGTTTCACATGCCACCAACTCCACATTCACAGACAACTTCATCGCCAAAGCCATTTTCAGATAGCCCTCAATGCAAAGGCTCTAGGCCCAAATATTGGTGTGAGAGCTAATTCAATCAAGGAAACACTGCATGTTGGTGAAGCGCATATTGAAGAAGGATCAGCCGAGTGGTTCTTGTGGGAGAACAACTCCATTTGGCTCACTAACTTCACACACCATCAGGCTTCCAAGCAGCTCTCAAGGAAACTCAGTTTTCACACTCTAGGCTTAATGCCCTTTGAGTGCATTATCTAGGAATGAACCTGGTAGAGCATCCCACACAAACCAATGCTCCACATGCGGGTTTCACATGCCACCAACTCCACATTCACAGACAACTTCAGCGCCAAAGCCATTTTCAGATAGCCCTCAATGCAAAGGCTCTAGGCGAAAATATTGGTGTGAGAGCTAATTCAATCAAGGAAACACTGCATGTTGGTGAAGCGCATGTTGAAGAAGAATCAGCCGAGTGGTTCTTGTGGGAGAACAACTCCATTTGGCTCACTAACTTCACACACCATCAGGCTTCCAAGCAGCTCTCAAGGAAACTCAGTTTTCGCACTCTAGGCTTAATGCCCTTTGAGTGCCTAGGACTGAAATGAAGCTTGGTGAGCTTATCACACAAACCAATGCTCCACATGCGGGTTTCACATGCCACCAACTCCACATTCACAGACAACTTCAGCGCCAAAGCCGTTTTCAGGTAGCCCTCAATGCAAAGGCTCTAGGCGAAAATATTGGTGTGAGAGCTAATTCAATCAAGGAAACACTGCATGTTGGTTAAGCGCATGTTGAAGAAGAATCAGCCGAGTGGTTCTTGAGGGAGAACAACTCCATTTGGCTCACTAACTTCACACACCATCAGGCTTCCAAGCAGCTCTCAAGGAAACTCAGTTTTCACACTCTAGGCTTAATGCCCTTTGAGTGCATTATCTAGGAATGAACCTGGTAGAGCATCCCACACAAACCAATGCTCCACATGCGGGTTTCACATGCCACCAACTCCACATTCACAGGCAACTTCAGCGCCAAAGCCATTTTCAGATAGCCCTCAATGCAAAGGCTCTAGACGCAAATATTGGTGTGAGAGCTAATTCAATCAAGGAAACACTGCATGTTGGTGAAGCGCATATGAAGAAGAATCAGCCGAGTGGTTCTTGTGGGAGAACAACTCCATTTGGCTCACTAACTTCACACACCATCAGGCTTCCAAGCAGCTCTCAAGGAAACTCAGTTTTCACACTCTAGGCTTAATGCCCTTTGAGTGCATTATGTAGGAATGAACCTGGTAGAGCATCCCACACAAACCAATGCTCCACATGCGGGTTTCACATGCCACCAACTCCACATTCACAGACAACTTCAGCGCCAAAGCCATTTTCAGATAGCCCTCAATACAAAGGCTCTAGGCGAAAATATTGGTGTGAGAGCTAATTCAATCAAGGAAACACTGCATGTTGGTGAAGCGCATATTGAAGAAGAATCAGCCGAGTGGTTCTTGTGGGAGAACAACTCCATTTGGCTCACTAACTTCACACACCATCAGGCTTCCAAGCAGCTCTCAAGGAAACTCAGTTTTCACACTCTAGGCTTAATGCCCTTTGAGTGCCTAGGACTGAAATGAAGCTTGGTGAACTTATCACACAAACCAATGCTCCACATGCGGGTTTCACATGCCACCAACTCCACATTCACAGACAACTTCAGCGCCACAGCCATTTTCAGATAGCCCTCAATACAAAGGCTCTAGGCGCAAATATTGGTGTGAGAGCTAATTCAATCAAGGAAACACTGCATGTTTGTGAAGCGCATATTGAAGAAGAATCAGCCGAGTGGTTCTTGTGGGAGAACAACTCCATTTGGCTCACTAACTTCACACACCATCAGGCTTCCAAGCAGCTCTCAAGGAAACTCAGTTTTCGCACTCTAGGCTTAATGCCCTTTGAGTGCCTAGGACTGAAATGAAGCTTGGTGAGCTTATCACACAAACGAATGCTCCACAGGCGGGTTTCACATGCCACCAACTCCACATTCACAGACAACTTCAGCGCCAAAGCCGTTTTCAGGTAGCCCTCAATACAAAGGCTCCAGGCGCAAATATTGGTGTGAGAGCTAATTCAATCAAGGAAACACTGCATGTTGGTGAAGCGCATATTGAAGAAGAATCAGCCGAGTGGTTCTTGTGGGAGAACAACTCCATTTGGCTCACTAACTTCACACACCATCAGGCTTCCAAGCAGCTCTCAAGGAAACTCAGTTTTCACACTCTAGGCTTAATGCCCTTTGAGTGCATTATGTAGGAAGGAACCTGGTAGAGCATCCCACACAAACCAATGCTCCACATGCGGGTTTCACATGCCACCAACTCCACATTCACAGACAACTTCATCGCCAAAGCCATTTTCAGATAGCCCTCAATGCAAAGGCTCTAGGCCGAAATATTGGTGTGAGAGCTAATTCAATCAAGGAAACACTGCATGTTGGTGAAGCGCATATTGAAGAAGGATCAGCCGAGTGGTTCTTGTGGGAGAACAACTCCATTTGGCTCACTAACTTCACACACCATCAGGCTTCCAAGCAGCTCTCAAGGAAACTCAGTTTTCACACTCTAGGCTTAATGCCCTTTGAGTGCATTATCTAGGAATGAACCTGGTAGAGCATCCCACACAAACCAATGCTCCACATGCGGGTTTCACATGCCACCAACTCCACATTCACAGACAACTTCAGCGCCAAAGCCATTTTCAGATAGCCCTCAATGCAAAGGCTCTAGGCGAAAATATTGGTGTGAGAGCTAATTCAATCAAGGAAACACTGCATGTTGGTGAAGCGCATATGAAGAAGGATCAGCCGAGTGGTTCTTGTGGGAGAACAACTCCATTTGGCTCACTAACTTCACACACCATCAGGCTTCCAAGCAGCTCTCAAGGAAACTCAGTTTTCGCACTCTAGGCTTAATGCCCTTTGAGTGCCTAGGAGTGAAATGAAGCTTGGTGAGCTTATCACACAAACCAATGCTCCACATGCGGGTTTCACATGCCACCAACTCCACATTCACAGACAACTTCAGCGCCAAAGCCATTTTCAGATAGCCCTCAATGCAAAGGCTCTAGGCCCAAATATTGGTGTGAGAGCTAATTCAATCAAGGAAACACTGCATGTTGGTGAAGCGCATGTTGAAGAAGAATCAGCCGAGTGGTTCTTGTGGGAGAACAACTCCATTTGGCTCACTAACTTCACACACCATCAGAGTTCCAAGCAGCTCTGAAGGAAACTCAGTTTTCACACTCTAGGCTTAATGCCCTTTGAGTGCATTATCTAGGAATGAACCTGGTAGAGCATCCCACACAAACCAATGCTCCACATGCGGGTTTCACATGCCACCAACTCCACATTCACAGACAACTTCATCGCCAAAGCCATTTTCAGATAGCCCTCAATGCAAAGGCTCTAGGCCCAAATATTGGTGTGAGAGCTAATTCAATCAAGGAAACACTGCATGTTGGTGAAGCACATATTGAAGAAGGATCAGCCGAGTGGTTCTTGTGGGAGAACAACTCCATTTGGCTCACTAACTTCACACACCATCAGGCTTCCAAGCAGCTCTCAAGGAAACTCAGTTTTCACACTCTAGGCTTAATGCCCTTTGAGTGCATTATCTAGGAATGAACCTGGTAGAGCATCCCACACAAACCAATGCTCCACATGCGGGTTTCACATGCCACCAACTCCACATTCACAGGCAACTTCATCGCCAAAGCCATTTTCAGATAGCCCTCAATGCAAAGGCTCTAGACGCAAATATTGGTGTGAGAGCTAATTCAATCAAGGAAACACTGCATGTTGGTGAAGCGCATATGAAGAAGATTCAGCCGAGTGGTTCTTGTGGGAGAACAACTCCATTTGGCTCACTAACTTCACACACCATCAGGCTTCCAAGCAGCTCTCAAGGAAACTCAGTTTTCACACTCTAGGCTTAATGCCCTTTGAGTGCATTATGTAGGAAGGAACCTGGTAGAGCATCCCACACAAACCAATGCTCCACATGCGGGTTTCACATGCCACCAACTCCACATTCACAGACAACTTCAGCGCCAAAGCCATTTTCAGATAGCCCTCAATGCAAAGGCTCTAGACGCAAATATTGGTGTGAGAGCTAATTCAATCAAGGAAACACTGCATGTTGGTGAAGCGCATATTGAAGAAGAATCGGCCGAGTGGTTCTTGTGAGAGAACACCTCCATTTGGCTCACTAACTTCACACACCATCAGGCTTCCAAGCAGCTCTGAAGGAAACTCAGTTTTCACACTCTAGGCTTAATGCCCTTTGAGTGCCTAGGAATGAAATGCACCTGGTAGAGCATCCCACACGAACCAATGCTCCACATGCGGGTTTCACATGCCACCAACTCCACATTCACAGACAACTTCAGCGCCAAAGCCATTTTCAGATAGCCCTCAATGCAAAGGCTCTAGGCCCAAATATTGGTGTGAGAGCTAATTCAATCAAGGAAACACTGCATGTTGGTGAAGCGCATATTGAAGAAGAATCGGTCTAGTGGTTCTTGTGGGAGAACAACTCCATTTGGCTCACTAACTTCACACACCATCAGGCTTCCAAGCAGCTCTCAAGGAAACTCAGTTTTCACACTCTAGGCTTAATGCCCTTTGAGTGCATTATCTAGGAATGAACCTGGTAGAGCATCCCACACAAACCAATGCTCCACATGCGGGTTTCACATGCCACCAACTCCACATTCACAGACAACTTCAGCGCCACAGCCATTTTCAGATAGCCCTCAATACAAAGGCTCTAGGCGCAAATATTTTTGTGAGAGCTAATTCAATCAAGGAAACACTGCATGTTTGTGAAGCGCATATTGAAGAAGAATCAGCCGAGTGGTTCTTGTGGGAGAACAACTCCATTTGGCTCACTAACTTCACACACCATCAGGCTTCCAAGCAGCTCTCAAGGAAACTCAGTTTTCGCACACTAGGCTTAATGCCCTTTGAGTGCCTAGGACTGAAATGAAGCTTGGTGAGTTTATCACACAAACCAATGCTCCACAGGCGGGTTTCACATGCCACCAACTCCACATTCACAGACAACTTCAGCGCCAAAGCCGTTTTCAGGTAGCCCTCAATGCAAAGGCTCCAGGCCCAAATATTGGTGTGAGAGCTAATTCAATCAAGGAAACACTGCATGTTGGTGAAGCGCATGTTGAAGAAGAATCAGCCGAGTGGTTCTTGTGGGAGAACAACTCCATTTGGCTCACTAACTTCACACACCATCAGGGTTCCAAGCAGCTCTCAAGGAAACTCAGTTTTCACACTCTAGGCTTAATGCCCTTTGAGTGCATTATGTAGGAATGAACCTGGTAGAGCATCCCACACAAACCAATGCTCCACATGCGGGTTTCACATGCCACCAACTCCACATTCACAGACAACTTCATCGCCAAAGCCATTTTCAGATAGCCCTCAATGCAAAGGCTCTAGGCCCAAATATTGGTGTGAGAGCTAATTCAATCAAGGAAACACTGCATGTTGGTGAAGCGCATATTGAAGAAGGATCAGCCGAGTGGTTCTTGTGGGAGAACAACTCCATTTGGCTCACTAACTTCACACACCATCAGGCTTCCAAGCAGCTCTCAAGGAAACTCAGTTTTCACACTCTAGGCTTAATGCCCTTTGAGTGCATTATCTAGGAATGAACCTGGTAGAGCATCCCACACAAACCAATGCTCCACATGCGGGTTTCACATGCCACCAACTCCACATTCACAGACAACTTCAGCGCCAAAGCCATTTTCAGATAGCCCTCAATGCAAAGGCTCTAGGCCCAAATATTGGTGTGAGAGCTAATTCAATCAAGGAAACACTGCATGTTGGTGAAGCGCATGTTGAAGAAGAATCAGCCGAGTGGTTCTTGTGGGAGAACAACTCCATTTGGCTCACTAACTTCACACACCATCAGGCTTCCAAGCAGCTCTCAAGGAAACTCAGTTTTCGCACTCTAGGCTTAATGCCCTTTGAGTGCCTAGGACTGAAATGAAGCTTGGTGAGCTTATCACACAAACCAATGCTCCACATGCGGGTTTCACATGCCACCAACTCCACATTCACAGACAACTTCAGCGCCAAAGCCGTTTTCAGGTAGCCCTCAATGCAAAGGCTCTAGGCGAAAATATTGGTGTGAGAGCTAATTCAATCAAGGAAACACTGCATGTTGGTTAAGCGCATGTTGAAGAAGAATCAGCCGAGTGGTTCTTGAGGGAGAACAACTCCATTTGGCTCACTAACTTCACACACCATCAGGCTTCCAAGCAGCTCTCAAGGAAACTCAGTTTTCACACTCTAGGCTTAATGCCCTTTGAGTGCATTATCTAGGAATGAACCTGGTAGAGCATCCCACACAAACCAATGCTCCACATGCGGGTTTCACATGCCACCAACTCCACATTCACAGGCAACTTCAGCGCCAAAGCCATTTTCAGATAGCCCTCAATGCAAAGGCTCTAGACGCAAATATTGGTGTGAGAGCTAATTCAATCAAGGAAACACTGCATGTTGGTGAAGCGCATATGAAGAAGAATCAGCCGAGTGGTTCTTGTGGGAGAACAACTCCATTTGGCTCACTAACTTCACACACCATCAGGCTTCCAAGCAGCTCTCAAGGAAACTCAGTTTTCACACTCTAGGCCTTAATGCCCTTTGAGTGCATTATGTAGGAATGAACCTGGTAGAGCATCCCACACAAACCAATGCTCCACATGCGGGTTTCACATGCCACCAACTCCACATTCACAGACAACTTCAGACGCCAAAGCCATTTTCAGATAGCCCTCAATACAAAGGCTCTAGGCGAAAATATTGGTGTGAGAGCTAATTCAATCAAGGAAACACTGCATGTTGGTGAAGCGCATATTGAAGAAGAATCAGCCGAGTGGTTCTTGTGGGAGAACAACTCCATTTGGCTCACTAACTTCACACACCATCAGGCTTCCAAGCAGCTCTCAAGGAAACTCAGTTTTCACACTCTAGGCTTAATGCCCTTTTGAGTGCCTAGGACTGAAATGAAGCTTGGTGAACTTATCACACAAACCAATGCTCCACATGCGGGTTTCACATGCCACCCAACTCCACATTCACAGACAACTTCAGCGCCACAGCCATTTTCAGATAGCCCTCAATACAAAGGCTCTAGGCGCAAATATTGGTGTGAGAGCTAATTCAATCAAGGAAACACTGCATGTTTGTGAAGCGCATATTGAAGAAGAATCAGCCGAGTGGTTCTTGTGGGGAGAACAACTCCATTTGGCTCACTAACTTCACACACCATCAGGCTTCCAAGCAGCTCTCAAGGAAACTCAGTTTTTCGCACTCTAGGCTTAATGCCCTTTGAGTGCCTAGGACTGAAATGAAGCTTGGTGAGCTTATCACACAAACGAATGCTCCACAGGCGGGTTTCACATGCCACCCAACTCCACATTCACAGGACAACTTCAGCGCCAAAGCCGTTTTCAGGTAGCCCTCAATACAAAGGCTCCAGGCCTCAAATATTGGTGTGAGAGCTAATTCAATCAAGGAAACAATGCATGTTGGTGAAGCGCATGTTGAAGAAGAATCAGCCGAGTGGTTCTTGTGGGAGAACAACTCCATTTGGCTCACTAACTTCACACACCATCAGGCTTCCAAGCAGCTCTCAAGGAAACTCAGTTTTCACACTCTAGGCTTAATGCCCTTTGAGTGCATATGTAGGAATGAACCTGATAGAGCATCCCACACAAACCAATGCTCCACATGCGGGTTTCACATGCCACCAAATCCACATTCACAGACAACTTCAGCGCCAAAGCCATTTTCAGATAGCCCTCAATGCAAAGGCTCTAGGCGCAAATATTGGTGTGAGAGCTAATTCAATCAAGGAAACACTGCATGTTAGTGAAGCGCATATTGAAGAAGAATCAGGCGAGTGGTTCTTGTGGGAGAACAACTCCATTTGGCTCACTACCTTCACACACCATCAGGCTTCCAAGCAGCTCTCAAGGAAACTCAGTTTTCGCATTCTAGGCTTAATGCCCTTTGAGTGCCTAGGAATGAAATTGAAGCTTGGTGAGCTTCCCACACAAACGAATGCTCCACAGGTCGGGTTTCACATGCCACCAACTCCACATTCACAGACAACTTCAGCGCCAAAGCCGTTTTCAGGTAGCCCTCAATGCAAAGGCTCTAGGCGCAAATATTGGTGTGAGAGCTAATTCAATCAAGGAAACACTGCATGTTGGTGAAGCGCATGTTGAAGAAGAATCAGCCGAGTGGTTCTTGTGGGAGAACAACTCCATTTGGCTCACTAACTTCACACATTCCATCAGGGTTCCAAGCAGCTCTCAAGGAAACTCAGTTTTCACACTCTAGGCTTAATGCCCTTTGAGTGCATTATCTAGGAATGAACTGGTAGAGCATCCCACACAAACCAATGCTCCACATGCGGGTTTCACATGCCACCAACTCCACATTCACAGACACTTCATCGCCAAAGCCATTTTCAGATAGGCCCTCAATGCAAAGATTCTAGAGGCAAATATTGGTGTGAGAGCTAATTCAATCAAGGAAACATTGCATGTTGGTGAAGCGCATATTGAAGAAGAATCAGCCGAGTGGTTCTTGTGGGAGAACAACTCCATTTGGCTCACTAACTTCACACACCATCAGGCTTCCATGCAGCTCTCAAGGAAACTCAGTTTTCACACTCTAGGCTTAATGCCTTTGAGTGCATTATCTAGGAATGAACCTGGTAGAGCATCCCACACAAACCAATGCTCCACATGCGGGTTTCACATACCACCAACTCCACATTCACAGACAACTTCAGCGCCAAAGCCATTTTCAGATAGCCCTCAATGCAAAGGCTCTAGGCGAAAATATTGGTGTGAGAGCTAATTCAATCAAGGAAACACTGCATGTTGGTGAAGCGCATATTGAAGAAGAATCAGCCGAGTGGTTCTTGTGGGAGAACAACTCCATTTGGCTCACTAACTTCACACACCATCAGGCTTCCAAGCAGCTCTCAAGGAAACTCAGTTTTCGCACTCTAGGCTTAATGCCCTTTGAGTGCCTAGGACTGAAATGAATAGCTTGGTGAGCTTATCACACAAACGAATGCTCCACAGGCGGGTTTCACATGCCACCAACTCCACATTCACAGACAACTTCAGCGCCAAAGCCGTTTTCAGGTAGCCCTCAATGCAAAAGCTCCAGGCCCAAATATTGGTGTGAGAGCTAATTCAATCAAGGAAACACTGCATGTTGGTGAAGCGCATGTTGAAGAAGAATCAGTCGAGTGTTCTTGTGGGAGAACAACTCCATTTGGCTCACTAACTTCACACACCATCAGGCTTCCAAGCAGCTCTCAAGGAAACTCAGTTTCACACTCTAGGCTTAATGCCCTTTGAGTGCATTATGTAGGAATGAACCTGGTAGAGCATCCCCCAGAAAAGAATGTTCCACATGCGGGTTTCACATGCCACCAACTCCACATACACAGGCAACTTCAGCGCCAAAGCCATTTTCAGATAGCCCTCAATGCAAAGGCTCTAGGCGCAAATATTGGTGTGAGAGCTAATTCAATCAAGGAAACACTGCATGTTAGTGAAGCGCATATTGAAGAAGAATCAGCCGAGTGGTTCTTGTGGGAGAACAACTCCATTTGGCTCACTAACTTCACACACCATCAGGCTTCCAAGCAGCTCTCAAGGAAACTCAGTTTTCACACTCTAGGCTTAATGCCCTTTGAGTGCATTATGTAGGAATGAACCTGGTAGAGCATCCCACACAAACCAATGCTCCACATGCGGGTTTCACATGCCACCAACTCCACATTCACAGACAACTTCAGCGCTAAAGCCATTTTCAGATAGCCCTCAATGCAAAGGCTCTAGGCGAAAATATTGGTGTGAGAGCTAATTCAATCAAGGAAACACTGCATGTTGGTGAAGCGCATGTTGAAGAAGAATCAGCCGAGTGGTTCTTGTGGGAGAACAACTCCATTTGGCTCACTAACTTCACACACCATCAGGCTTCCAAGCAGCTCTCAAGGAAACTCAGTTTTCGCACTCTAGGCTTAATGCCCTTTGAGTGCCTAGGACTGAAATGAAGCTTGGTGAGCTTATCACACAAACCAATGCTCCACATGCGGGTTTCACATGCCACCAACTCCACATTCACAGACAACTTCAGCGCCAAAGCCGTTTTCAGGTAGCCCTCAATGCAAAGGCTCTAGGCGAAAATATTGGTGTGAGAGCTAATTCAATCAAGGAAACACTGCATGTTGGTGAAGCGCATGTTGAAGAAGAATCAGCCGAGTGGTTCTTGAGGGAGAACAACTCCATTTGGCTCACTAACTTCACACACCATCAGGCTTCCAAGCAGCTCTCAAGGAAACTCAGTTTTCACACTCTAGGCTTAATGCCCTTTGAGTGCATTATCTAGGAATGAACCTGGTAGAGCATCCCACACAAACCAATGCTCCACATGCGGGTTTCACATGCCACCAACTCCACATTCACAGGCAACTTCAGCGCCAAAGCCATTTTCAGATAGCCCTCAATGCAAAGGCTCTAGACGCAAATATTGGTGTGAGAGCTAATTCAATCAAGGAAACACTGCATGTTGGTGAAGCGCATATGAAGAAGAATCAGCCGAGTGGTTCTTGTGGGAGAACAACTCCATTTGGCTCACTAACTTCACACACCATCAGGCTTCCAAGCAGCTCTCAAGGAAACTCAGTTTTCACACTCTAGGCTTAATGCCCTTTGAGTGCATTATGTAGGAATGAACCTGGTAGAGCATCCCACACAAACCAATGCTCCACATGCGGGTTTCACATGCCACCAACTCCACATTCACAGACAACTTCAGCGCCAAAGCCATTTTCAGATAGCCCTCAATACAAAGGCTCTAGGCGAAAATATTGGTGTGAGAGCTAATTCAATCAAGGAAACACTGCATGTTGGTGAAGCGCATATTGAAGAAGAATCAGCCGAGTGGTTCTTGTGGGAGAACAACTCCATTTGGCTCACTAACTTCACACACCATCAGGCTTCCAAGCAGCTCTCAAGGAAACTCAGTTTTCACACTCTAGGCTTAATGCCCTTTGAGTGCCTAGGACTGAAATGAAGCTTGGTGAACTTATCACACAAACCAATGCTCCACATGCGGGTTTCACATGCCACCAACTCCACATTCACAGACAACTTCAGCGCCACAGCCATTTTCAGATAGCCCTCAATACAAAGGCTCTAGGCGCAAATATTGGTGTGAGAGCTAATTCAATCAAGGAAACACTGCATGTTTGTGAAGCGCATATTGAAGAAGAATCAGCCGAGTGGTTCTTGTGGGAGAACAACTCCATTTGGCTCACTAACTTCACACACCATCAGGCTTCCAAGCAGCTCTCAAGGAAACTCAGTTTTCGCACTCTAGGCTTAATGCCCTTTGAGTGCCTAGGACTGAAATGAAGCTTGGTGAGCTTATCACACAAACGAATGCTCCACAGGCGGGTTTCACATGCCACCAACTCCACATTCACAGACAACTTCAGCGCCAAAGCCGTTTTCAGGTAGCCCTCAATACAAAGGCTCCAGGCTCAAATATTGGTGTGAGAGCTAATTCAATCAAGGAAACAATGCATGTTGGTGAAGCGCATGTTGAAGAAGAATCAGCCGAGTGGTTCTTGTGGGAGAACAACTCCATTTGGCTCACTAACTTCACACACCATCAGGCTTCCAAGCAGCTCTCAAGGAAACTCAGTTTTCACACTCTAGGCTTAATGCCCTTTGAGTGCATTATGTAGGAATGAACCTGATAGAGCATCCCACACAAACCAATGCTCCACATGCGGGTTTCACATGCCACCAAATCCACATTCACAGACAACTTCAGCGCCAAAGCCATTTTCAGATAGCCCTCAATGCAAAGGCTCTAGGCGCAAATATTGGTGTGAGAGCTAATTCAATCAAGGAAACACTGCATGTTAGTGAAGCGCATATTGAAGAAGAATCAGGCGAGTGGTTCTTGTGGGAGAACAACTCCATTTGGCTCACTAACTTCACACACCATCAGGCTTCCAAGCAGCTCTCAAGGAAACTCAGTTTTCGCATTCTAGGCTTAATGCCCTTTGAGTGCCTAGGAATGAAATGAAGCTTGGTGAGCTTCCCACACAAACGAATGCTCCACAGGCGGGTTTCACATGCCACCAACTCCACATTCACAGACAACTTCAGCGCCAAAGCCGTTTTCAGGTAGCCCTCAATGCAAAGGCTCTAGGCGCAAATATTGGTGTGAGAGCTAATTCAATCAAGGAAACACTGCATGTTGGTGAAGCGCATGTTGAAGAAGAATCAGCCGAGTGGTTCTTGTGGGAGAACAACTCCATTTGGCTCACTAACTTCACACACCATCAGGGTTCCAAGCAGCTCTCAAGGAAACTCAGTTTTCACACTCTAGGCTTAATGCCCTTTGAGTGCATTATCTAGGAACGAACCTGGTAGAGCATCCCACACAAACCAATGCTCCACATGCGGGTTTCACATGCCACCAACTCCACATTCACAGACAACTTCATCGCCAAAGCCATTTTCAGATAGCCCTCAATGCAAAGATTCTAGAGGCAAATATTGGTGTGAGAGCTAATTCAATCAAGGAAACATTGCATGTTGGTGAAGCGCATATTGAAGAAGAATCAGCCGAGTGGTTCTTGTGGGAGAACAACTCCATTTGGCTCACTAACTTCACACACCATCAGGCTTCCATGCAGCTCTCAAGGAAACTCAGTTTTCACACTCTAGGCTTAATGCCCTTTGAGTGCATTATCTAGGAATGAACCTGGTAGAGCATCCCACACAAACCAATGCTCCACATGCGGGTTTCACATACCACCAACTCCACATTCACAGACAACTTCAGCGCCAAAGCCATTTTCAGATAGCCCTCAATGCAAAGGCTCTAGGCGAAAATATTGGTGTGAGAGCTAATTCAATCAAGGAAACACTGCATGTTGGTGAAGCGCATATTGAAGAAGAATCAGCCGAGTGGTTCTTGTGGGAGAACAACTCCATTTGGCTCACTAACTTCACACACCATCAGGCTTCCAAGCAGCTCTCAAGGAAACTCAGTTTTCGCACTCTAGGCTTAATGCCCTTTGAGTGCCTAGGACTGAAATGAAGCTTGGTGAGCTTATCACACAAACGAATGCTCCACAGGCGGGTTTCACATGCCACCAACTCCACATTCACAGACAACTTCAGCGCCAAAGCCGTTTTCAGGTAGCCCTCAATACAAAGGCTCCAGGCTCAAATATTGGTGTGAGAGCTAATTCAATCAAGGAAACAATGCATGTTGGTGAAGCGCATGTTGAAGAAGAATCAGCCGAGTGGTTCTTGTGGGAGAACAACTCCATTTGGCTCACTAACTTCACACACCATCAGGCTTCCAAGCAGCTCTCAAGGAAACTCAGTTTTCACACTCTAGGCTTAATGCCCTTTGAGTGCATTATGTAGGAATGAACCTGATAGAGCATCCCACACAAACCAATGCTCCACATGCGGGTTTCACATGCCACCAAATCCACATTCACAGACAACTTCAGCGCCAAAGCCATTTTCAGATAGCCCTCAATGCAAAGGCTCTAGGCGCAAATATTGGTGTGAGAGCTAATTCAATCAAGGAAACACTGCATGTTAGTGAAGCGCATATTGAAGAAGAATCAGGCGAGTGGTTCTTGTGGGAGAACAACTCCATTTGGCTCACTAACTTCACACACCATCAGGCTTCCAAGCAGCTCTCAAGGAAACTCAGTTTTCGCATTCTAGGCTTAATGCCCTTTGAGTGCCTAGGAATGAAATGAAGCTTGGTGAGCTTCCCACACAAACCAATGCTCCACAGGCGGGTTTCACATGCCACCAACTCCACATTCACAGACAACTTCAGCGCCAAAGCCGTTTTCAGGTAGCCCTCAATGCAAAGGCTCTAGGCGCAAATATTGGTGTGAGAGCTAATTCAATCAAGGAAACACTGCATGTTGGTGAAGCGCATGTTGAAGAAGAATCAGCCGAGTGGTTCTTGTGGGAGAACAACTCCATTTGGCTCACTAACTTCACACACCATCAGGGTTCCAAGCAGCTCTCAAGGAAACTCAGTTTTCACACTCTAGGCTTAATGCCCTTTGAGTGCATTATCTAGGAATGAACCTGGTAGAGCATCCCACACAAACCAATGCTCCACATGCGGGTTTCACATGCCACCAACTCCACATTCACAGACAACTTCATCGCCAAAGCCATTTTCAGATAGCCCTCAATGCAAAGATTCTAGAGGCAAATATTGGTGTGAGAGCTAATTCAATCAAGGAAACATTGCATGTTGGTGAAGCGCATATTGAAGAAGAATCAGCCGAGTGGTTCTTGTGGGAGAACAACTCCATTTGGCTCACTAACTTCACACACCATCAGGCTTCCATGCAGCTCTCAAGGAAACTCAGTTTTCACACTCTAGGCTTAATGCCCTTTGAGTGCATTATCTAGGAATGAACCTGGTAGAGCATCCCACACAAACCAATGCTCCACATGCGGGTTTCACATACCACCAACTCCACATTCACAGACAACTTCAGCGCCAAAGCCATTTTCAGATAGCCCTCAATGCAAAGGCTCTAGGCGAAAATATTGGTGTGAGAGCTAATTCAATCAAGGAAACACTGCATGTTGGTGAAGCGCATATTGAAGAAGAATCAGCCGAGTGGTTCTTGTGGGAGAACAACTCCATTTGGCTCACTAACTTCACACACCATCAGGCTTCCAAGCAGCTCTCAAGGAAACTCAGTTTTCGCACTCTAGGCTTAATGCCCTTTGAGTGCCTAGGACTGAAATGAAGCTTGGTGAGCTTATCACACAAACGAATGCTCCACAGGCGGGTTTCACATGCCACCAACTCCACATTCACAGACAACTTCAGCGCCAAAGCCGTTTTCAGGTAGCCCTCAATGCAAAAGCTCCAGGCCCAAATATTGGTGTGAGAGCTAATTCAATCAAGGAAACACTGCATGTTGGTGAAGCGCATGTTGAAGAAGAATCAGTCGAGTGGTTCTTGTGGGAGAACAACTCCATTTGGCTCACTAACTTCACACACCATCAGGCTTCCAAGCAGCTCTCAAGGAAACTCAGTTTTCACACTCTAGGCTTAATGCCCTTTGAGTGCATTATGTAGGAATGAACCTGGTAGAGCATCCCCCAGAAAAGAATGTTCCACATGCGGGTTTCACATGCCACCAACTCCACATTCACAGACAACTTCAGCGCCAAAGCCATTTTCAGATAGCCCTCAATGCAAAGGCTCTAGGCGCAAATATTGGTGTGAGAGCTAATTCAATCAAGGAAACACTGCATGTTAGTGAAGCGCATATTGAAGAAGAATCAGGCGAGTGGTTCTTGTGGGAGAACAACTCCATTTGGCTCACTAACTTCACACACCATCAGGCTTCCAAGCAGCTCTCAAGGAAACTCAGTTTTCGCATTCTAGGCTTAATGCCCTTTGAGTGCCTAGGACTGAAATGAAGCTTGGTGAGCTTATCACACAAACCAATGCTCCACAGGCGGGTTTCACATGCCACCAACTCCATATTCACCGACAACTTCAGCGCCAAAGCCGTTTTCAGGTAGCCCTCAATGCAAAGGCTCCAGGCCCAAATATTGGTGTGAGAGCTAATTCAATCAAGGAAACACTGCATGTTGGTGAAGCGCATGTTGAAGAAGAATCAGCCGAGTGGTTCTTGTGGGAGAACAACTCCATTTGGCTCACTAACTTCACACACCATCAGGGTTCCAAGCAGCTCTGAAGGAAACTCAGTTTTCACACTCTAGGCTTAATGCCCTTTGAGTGCATTATCTAGGAATGAACCTGGTAGAGCATCCCACACAAACCAATGCTCCACATGCGGGTTTCACATGCCACCAACTCCACATTCACAGACAACTTCAGCGCCAAAGCCATTTTCAGATAGCCCTCAATGCAAAGGCTCTAGAGGCAAATATTGGTGTGAGAGCTAATTCAATCAAGGAAACATTGCATGTTGGTGAAGCGCATATTGAAGAAGAATCAGCCGAGTGGTTCTTGTGGGAGAACAACTCCATTTGGCTCACTAACTTCACACACCATCAGGCTTCCAAGCAGCTCTCAAGGAAACTCAGTTTTCACACTCTAGGCTTAATGCCCTTTGAGTGCATTATCTAGGAATGAACCTGGTAGAGCATCCCACACAAACCAATGCTCCACATGCGGGTTTCACATGCCACCAACTCCACATTCACAGACAACTTCAGCGCTAAAGCCATTTTCAGATAGCCCTCAATGCAAAGGCTCTAGGCGAAAATATTGGTGTGAGAGCTAATTCAATCAAGGAAACACTGCATGTTGGTGAAGCGCATATTGAAGAAGAATCAGCCGAGTGGTTCTTGTGGGAGAACAACTCCATTTGGCTCACTAACTTCACACACCATCAGGCTTCCAAGCAGCTCTCAAGGAAACTCAGTTTTCACACTCTAGGCTTAATGCCCTTTGAGTGCCTAGGACTGAAATGAAGCTTGGTGAGCTTATCACACAAACCAATGCTACACAGGCGGGTTTCACATGCCACCAACTCCACATTCACAGACAACTTCAGCGCCAAAGCCGTTTTCAGGTAGCCCTCAATGCAAAGGCTCCAGGCCCAAATATTGGTGTGAGAGCTAATTCAATCAAGGAAACACTGCATGTTGGTGAAGCGCATGTTGAAGAAGAATCAGCCGAGTGGTTCTTGTGGGAGAACAACTCCATTTGGCTCACTAACTTCACACACCATCAGGCTTCCAAGCAGCTCTCAAGGAAACTCAGTTTTCACACTCTAGGCTTAATGCCCTTTGAGTGCCTAGGAATGAAATGCACCTGGTAGAGCATCCCACACAAACGAATGCTCCACGTGCGGGTTTCACATGCCACCAACTCCACATTCACAGACAACTTCAGCGCCACAGCCATTTTCAGATAGCCCTCAATACAAAGGCTCTAGGCGAAAATATTGGTGTGAGAGCTAATTCAATCAAGGAAACACTGCATGTTGGTGAAGCGCATATTGAAGAAGAATCAGCCGAGTGGTTCTTGTGAGAGAACACCTCCATTTGGCTCACTAACTTCACACATCATCAGGCTTCCATGCAGCTCTCAAGGAAACTCAGTTTTCACACTCTAGGCTTAATGCCCTTTGAGTGCATTATGTAGGAATGAACCTGGTAGAGCATCCCACAGAAAAGAATGTTCCACATGCGGGTTTCACATGCCACCAACTCCACATTCACAGACAACTTCAGCGCCAAAGCCATTTTCAGATAGCTCTCAATGCAAAGGCTCTAGACGCAAATATTGGTGTGAGAGCTAATTCAATCAAGGAAACACTGCATGTTGGTGAAGCGCATATTGAAGAAGAATCAGCCGAGTGGTTCTTGTGGGGGAACAACTCCATTTGGCTCACTAACTTCACACACCATCAGGGTTCCAAGCAGCTCTGAAGGAAACTCAGTTTTCACACTCTAGGCTTAATGCCCTTTGAGTGCCTAGGACTGAAATGAACCTGGTAGAGCATCCCACACAAACCAATGCTCCACATGCGGGTTTCACATGCCACCAACTCCACATTCACAGACAACTTCAGCGCCAGGGCCATTTTCAGATAGCCCTCAATACAAAGGCTCTAGGCGCAAATATTGGTGTGAGAGCTAATTCAATCAAGGAAACAGTGCATGTTGGTGAAGCGCATATTGAAGAAGAATCAGCCGAGTGGTTCTTGTGAGAGAACACCTCCATTTGGCTCACTAACTTCACACACCATCAGGCTTCCAAGCAGCTCTCAAGGAAACTCAGTTTTCACACTCTAGGCTTAATGCCTTTTGAGTGCATTATGTAGGAATGAACCTGGTAGAGCATCCCACAGAAACGAATGTTCCACATGCGGGTTTCACATGCCACCAACTCCACATTCACAGACAACTTCAGCGCCAAAGCCATTTTCAGATAGCTCTCAATGCAAAGGCTCTTAAGGCAAATATTGGTGTGAGAGCTAATTCAATCAAGGAAACACTGCATGTTGGTGAAGCGCATATTGAAGAAGAATCAGCCGAGTGGTTCTTGTGGGACAACAACTCCATTTGGCTCACTAACTTCACACACCATCAGGCTTCCAAGCAGCTCTCAAGGAAACTCAATTTTCACACTCTAGGCTTAATGCCCTTTGAGTGCCTAGGAATGAAATGCACCTGGTAGAGCATCCCACATAAACCAATGCTCCACATGCGGGTTTCACATGCCACCAACTCCACATTCACAGACAACTTCAGCGCCACAGCCATTTTCAGATAGCCCTCAATGCAAAGGCTCTAGGCCCAAATATTGGTGTGAGAGCTAATTCAATCAAGGAAACACTGCATGTTGGTGAAGCGCATATTGAAGAAGAATCAGCCGAGTGGTTCTTGTGGGAGAACAACTCCATTTGGCTCACTAACTTCACACACCATCAGGCTTCCAAGCAGCTCTCAAGGAAACTCAGTTTTCACACTCTAGGCTTAATGCCCTTGGAGTGCATTATCTAGGAATGAATCTGGTAGAGCATCCCACACAAACCAATGCTCCACAGGCGGGTTTCACATGCCACCAACTCCACATTCACAGGCAACTTCAGCGCCAAAGCCATTTTCAGATAGCCCTCAATGCAAAGGCTCTAGACGCAAATATTGGTGTGAGAGCTAATTCAATCAAGGAAACACTGCATGTTGGTGAAGCGCATATTGAAGAAGAATCAGCCGAGTGGTTCTTGTGGGAGAACAACTCCATTTGGCTCACTAACTTCACACACCATCAGGCTTCCAGGCAGCTCTCAAGGAAACTCAGTTTTCACACTCTATGCTTAGTGCCCTTTGAGTGCCAAGACTGAAATGAAGCTTGGTAGAGCATCCCACACAAACGAATGCTCCACATGCGGGTTTCACATGCCACCAACTCCACATTCACAGGCAACTTCAGCGCCAAAGCCATTTTCAGACAGCCCACAATGCAAAGGCTCTAGACGCAAATATTGGTGTGAGAGCTAATTCAATCAAGGAAACACTGCATGTTGGTGAAGCGCATATTGAAGAAGAATCAGCCGAGTGGTTCTTGTGGGAGAACAACTCCATTTGGCTCACTAACTTCACACACCATCAGGCTTCCAAGCAGCTCTCAAGGAAACTCAGTTTTCACACTCTAGGCTTAATGCCCTTTGAGTGCATTATGTAGGAATGAACCTGGTAGAGCATCCCACACAAACCAATGCTCCACATGCGGGTTTCACATGCCACCAACTCCACATTCACAGACAACTTCAGCGCCAAAGCCATTTTCAGATAGCCCTCAATGCAAAGGCTCTAGGCCCAAATATTGGTGTGAGAGCTAATTCAATCAAGGAAACACTGCATGTTGGTGAAGCGCATATTGAAGAAGAATCAGCCGAGTGGTTCTTGTGGGAGAACAACTCCATTTGGCTCACTAACTTCACACACCATCAGGCTTCCAAGCAGCTCTCAAGGAAACTCAGTTTTCACACTCTAGGCTTAATGCCCTTTGAGTTCCTAGGACTGAAATGAAGCTTGGTGAGCTTATCACACAAACCAATGCTCCACATGCGGGTTTCACATGCCACCAACTCCACATTCACAGACAACTTCAGCGCCAAAGCCGTTTTCAGGTAGCCCTCAATGCAAAGGCTCTAGGCGCAAATATTGGTGTGAGAGCTAATTCAATCAAGGAAACACTGCATGTTGGTGAAGCGCATGTTGAAGAAGGATCAGCCGAGTGGTTCTTGTGGGAGAACAACTCCATTTGGCTCACTAACTTCACACACCATCAGGCTTCCAAGCAGCTCTCAAGGAAACTCAGTTTTCACACTCTAGGCTTAATGCCCTTTGAGTGCATTATGTAGGAATGAACCTGGTAGAGCATCCCACACAAACGAATGCTCCACATGCGGGTTTCACATGCCAGCAACTCCACATTCACAGACAACTTCATCGCCAAAGCCATTTTCAGATAGCCCTCAATGCAAAGGCTCTAGGCCCAAATATTGGTGTGAGAGCTAATTCAATCAAGGAAACACTGCATGTTGGTGAAGCGCATATTGAAGAAGAATCAGCCGAGTGGTTCTTGTGGGAGAACAACTCCATTTGGCTCACTAACTTCACACACCATCAGGCTTCCAAGCAGCTCTCAAGGAAACTCAGTTTTCACACTCTAGGCTTAATGCCCTTTGAGTGCCTAGGACTGAAATGAAGCTTGGTGAGCTTATCACACAAACCAATGCTCCACATGCGGGTTTCACATGCCACCAACTCCACATTCACAGACAACTTCAGCGCCAAAGCCGTTTTCAGGTAGCCCTCAATGCAAAGGCTCTAGGCGCAAATATTGGTGTGAGAGCTAATTCAATCAAGGAAACACTGCATGTTGGTGAAGCGCATGTTGAAGAAGGATCAGCCGAGTGGTTCTTGTGGGAGAACAACTCCATTTGGCTCACTAACTTCACAAACCATCAGGCTTCCAAGCAGCTCTCAAGGAAACTCAGTTTTCACACTCTAGGCTTAATGCCTTTTGAGTGCATTATGTAGGAATGAACCTGGTAGAGCATCCCACACAAACCAATGCTCCACATGCGGGTTTCACATGCCACCAACTCCACATTCACAGACAACTTCAGCGCCAAAGCCATTTTCAGATAGCCCTCAATGCAAAGGCTCTAGGCCCAAATATTGGTGTGAGAGCTAATTCAATCAAGGAAACACTGCATGTTGGTGAAGCGCATATTGAAGAAGAATCAGCCGAGTGGTTCTTGTGGGAGAACAACTCCATTTGGCTCACTAACTTCACACACCATCAGGCTTCCAAGCAGCTCTCAAGGAAACTCAGTTTTCACACTCTAGGCTTAATGCCCTTTGAGTGCCTAGGACTGAAATGAAGCTTGGTGAGCTTATCACACAAACCAATGCTCCACATGCGGGTTTCACATGCCACCAACTCCATATTCACAGACAACTTCAGCGCCAAAGCCGTTTTCAGGTAGCCCTCAATGCAAAGGCTCTAGGCGCAATTATTGGTGTGAGAGCTAATTCAATCAAGGAAACACTGCATGTTGGTGAAGCGCATGTTGAAGAAGGATCAGCCGAGTGGTTCTTGTGGGAGAACAACTCCATTTGGCTCACTAACTTCACACACCATCAGGCTTCCAAGCAGCTCTCAAGGAAACTCAGTTTTCACACTCTAGGCTTAATGCCCTTTGAGTGCATTATGTAGGAATGAACCTGGTAGAGCATCCCACACAAACCAATGCTCCACATGCGGGTTTCACATGCCAGCAACTCCACATTCACAGACAACTTCATCGCCAAAGCCATTTTCAGATAGCCCTCAATGCAAAGGCTCTAGGCCCAAATATTGGTGTGAGAGCTAATTCAATCAAGGAAACACTGCATGTTGGTGAAGCGCATATTGAAGAAGAATCAGCCGAGTGGTTCTTGTGGGAGAACAACTCCATTTGGCTCACTAACTTCACACACCATCAGGCTTCCAAGCAGCTCTCAAGGAAACTCAGTTTTCACACTCTAGGCTTAATGCCCTTTGAGTGCCTAGGACTGAAATGAAGCTTGGTGAGCTTATCACACAAACCAATGCTCCACATGTGGGTTTCACATGCCACCAACTCCACATTCACAGACAACTTCAGCGCCAAAGCCGTTTTCAGGTAGCCCTCAATGCAAAGGCTCTAGGCCCAAATATTGGTGTGAGAGCTAATTCAATCAAGGAAACACTGCATGTTGGTGAAGCGCATGTTGAAGAAGGATCAGCCGAGTGGTTCTTGTGGGAGAACAACTCCATTTGGCTCACTAACTTCACAAACCATCAGGCTTCCAAGCAGCTCTCAAGGAAACTCAGTTTTCACACTCTAGGCTTAATGCCTTTTGAGTGCATTATGTAGGAATGAACCTGGTAGAGCATCCCACACAAACCAATGCTCCACATGCGGGTTTCACATGCCACCAACTCCACATTCACAGACAACTTCAGCGCCAAAGCCATTTTCAGATAGCCCTCAATGCAAAGGCTCTAGGCCCAAATATTGGTGTGAGAGCTAATTCAATCAAGGAAACACTGCATGTTGGTGAAGCGCATATTGAAGAAGAATCAGCCGAGTGGTTCTTGTGGGAGAACAACTCCATTTGGCTCACTAACTTCACACACCATCAGGCTTCCAAGCAGCTCTCAAGGAAACTCAGTTTTCACACTCTAGGCTTAATGCCCTTTGAGTGCCTAGGACTGAAATGAAGCTTGGTGAGCTTATCACACAAACCAATGCTCCACATGCGGGTTTCACATGCCACCAACTCCATATTCACAGACAACTTCAGCGCCAAAGCCGTTTTCAGGTAGCCCTCAATGCAAAGGCTCTAGGCGCAAATATTGGTGTGAGAGCTAATTCAATCAAGGAAACACTGCATGTTGGTGAAGCGCATGTTGAAGAAGGATCAGCCGAGTGGTTCTTGTGGGAGAACAACTCCATTTGGCTCACTAACTTCACACACCATCAGGCTTCCAAGCAGCTCTCAAGGAAACTCAGTTTTCACACTCTAGGCTTAATGCCCTTTGAGTGCATTATCTAGGAATGAACCTGGTAGAGCATCCCACACAAACCAATGCTCCACATGCGGGTTTCACATGCCACCAACTCCACATTCACAGGCAACTTCAGCGCCACAGCCGTTTTCAGACAGCCCACAATGCAAAGGCTCTAGACGCAAATATTGGTGTGAGAGCTAATTCAATCAAGGAAACACTGCATGTTGGTGAAGCGCATATTGAAGAAGAATCAGCCGAGTGGTTCTTGTGGGAGAACAACTCCATTTGGCTCACTAACTTCACACACCATCAGGCTTCCAAGCAGCTCTCAAGGAAACTCAGTTTTCACACTCTAGGCTTAATGCCCTTTGAGTGCCTAGGACTGAAATGAAGCTTGGTGAGCTTATCACACAAACCAATGCTCCACATGCGGGTTTCACATGCCACCAACTCCACATTCACAGACAACTTCAGCGCCAAAGCCATTTTCAGATAGCCCTCAATGCAAAGGCTCTAGGCGCAAATATTGGTGTGAGAGCTAATTCAATCAAGGAAACACTGCATGTTGGTGAAGCGCATGTTGAAGAAGGATCAGCCGAGTGGTTCTTGTGGGAGAACAACTCCATTTGGCTCACTAACTTCACACACCATCAGGCTTCCAAGCAGCTCTCAAGGAAACTCAGTTTTCACACTCTAGGCTTAATGCCCTTTGAGTGCATTATGTAGGAATGAACCTGGTAGAGCATCCCACACAAACCAATGCTCCACATGCGGGTTTCACATGCCACCAACTCCACATTCACAGACAACTTCAGCGCCAAAGCCATTTTCAGATAGCCCTCAATGCAAAGGCTCTAGGCCCAAATATTGGTGTGAGAGCTAATTCAATCAAGGAAACACTGCATGTTGGTGAAGCGCATATTGAAGAAGAATCAGCCGAGTGGTTCTTGTGGGAGAACAACTCCATTTGGCTCACTAACTTCACACACCATCAGGCTTCCAAGCAGCTCTCAAGGAAACTCAGTTTTCACACTCTAGGCTTAATGCCCTTTGAGTGCCTAGGACTGAAATGAAGCTTGGTGAGCTTATCACACAAACCAATGCTCCACATGCGGGTTTCACATGCCACCAACTCCACATTCACAGACAACTTCAGCGCCAAAGCCGTTTTCAGGTAGCCCTCAATGCAAAGGCTCTAGGCCCAAATATTGGTGTGAGAGCTAATTCAATCAAGGAAACACTGCATGTTGGTGAAGCGCATGTTGAAGAAGGATCAGCCGAGTGGTTCTTGTGGAGAACAACTCCATTTGGCTCACTAACTTCACAAACCATCAGGCTTCCAAGCAGCTCTCAAGGAAACTCAGTTTTCACACTCTAGGCTTAATGCCCTTTGAGTGCATTATCTAGGAATGAACCTGGTAGAGCATCCACACAAACCAATGCTCCACATGCGGGTTTCACATGCCACCAACTCCACATTCACAGACAACTTCAGCGCCAAAGCCATTTTCAGATAGCCCTCAATGCAAAGGCTCTAGGCCCAAATATTGGTGTGAGAGCTAATTCAATCAAGGAAACACTGCATGTTGGTGAAGCGCATATTGAAGAAGAATCAGCCGAGTGGTTCTTGTGGGAGAACAACTCCATTTGGCTCACTAACTTCACACACCATCAGGCTTCCAAGCAGCTCTCAAGGAAACTCAGTTTTCACACTCTAGGCTTAATGCCCTTTGAGTGCCTAGGACTGAAATGAAGCTTGGTGAGCTTATCACACAAACCAATGCTCCACATGCGGGTTTCACATGCCACCAACTCCACATTCACAGACAACTTCAGCGATAAAGCTGTTTTCAGGTAGCCCTCAATGCAAAGGCTCTAGGCGCAAATATTGGTGTGAGAGCTAATTCAATCAAGGAAACACTGCATGTTGGTGAAGCGCATGTTGAAGAAGGTTCAGCCGAGTGGTTCTTGTGGGAGAACAACTCCATTTGGCTCACTAACTTCACACACCATCAGGCTTCCAAGCAGCTCTCAAGGAAACTCAGTTTTCACACTCTAGGCTTAATGCCCTTTGAGTGCATTATGTAGGAATGAACCTGGTAGAGCATCCCACACAAACCAATGCTCCACATGCGGGTTTCACATGCCACCAACTCCACATTCACAGACAACTTCAGCGCCAAAGCCATTTTCAGATAGCCCTCAATGCAAAGGCTCTAGGCCCAAATATTGGTGTGAGAGCTAATTCAATCAAGGAAACACTGCATGTTGGTGAAGGGCATATTGAAGAAGAATCAGCCGAGTGGTTCTTGTGGGAGAACAACTCCATTTGGCTCACTAACTTCACACACCATCAGGCTTCCAAGCAGCTCTCAAGGAAACTCAGTTTTCACACTCTAGGCTTAATGCCCTTTGAGTGCCTAGGACTGAAATGAAGCTTGGTGAGCTTATCACACAAACCAATGCTCCACATGCGGGTTTCACATGCCACCAACTCCACATTCACAGACAACTTCAGCGCCAAAGCCGTTTTCAGGTAGCCCTCAATGCAAAGGCTCTAGGCGCAAATATTGGTGTGAGAGCTAATTCAATCAAGGAAACACTGCATGTTGGTGAAGCGCATGTTGAAGAAGGATCAGCCGAGTGGTTCTTGTGGGAGAACAACTCCATTTGCTCACTAACTTCACAAACCATCAGGCTTCCAAGCAGCTCTCAAGGAAACTCAGTTTTCACACTCTAGGCTTAATGCCCTTTGAGTGCATTATCTAGGAATGAACCTGGTAGAGCATCCCACACAAACCAATGCTCCACATGCGGGTTTCACATGCCACCAACTCCACATTCACAGACAACTTCAGCGCCAAAGCCATTTTCAGATAGCCCTCAATGCAAAGGCTCTAGGCCCAAATATTGGTGTGAGAGCTAATTCAATCAAGGAAACACTGCATGTTGGTGAAGCGCATATTGAAGAAGAATCAGCCGAGTGGTTCTTGTGGGAGAACAACTCCATTTGGCTCACTAACTTCACACACCATCAGGCTTCCAAGCAGCTCTCAAGGAAACTCAGTTTTCACACTCTAGGCTTAATGCCCTTTGAGTGCCTAGGACTGAAATGAAGCTTGGTGAGCTTATCACACAAACCAATGCTCCACATGCGGGTTTCACATGCCACCAACTCCATATTCACAGACAACTTCAGCGATAAAGCTGTTTTCAGGTAGCCCTCAATGCAAAGGCTCTAGGCCGAAATATTGGTGTGAGAGCTAATTCAATCAAGGAAACACTGCATGTTGGTGAAGCGCATGTTGAAGAAGGATCAGCCGAGTGGTTCTTGTGGGAGAACAACTCCATTTGCTCACTAACTTCACACACCATCAGGCTTCCAAGCAGCTCTCAAGGAAACTCAGTTTTCACACTCTAGGCTTAGTGCCCTTTGAGTGCATTATCTAGGAATGAACCTGGTAGAGCATCCCACACACACCAATGCTCCACATGGGGGGTTTCACATGCCACCAACTCCACATTCACAGGCAACTTCAGCGCCACAGCCGTTTTCAGACAGCCCACAATGCAAAGGCTCTAGACGCAAATATTGGTGTGAGAGCTAATTCAATCAAGGAAACACTGCATGTTGGTGAAGCGCATATTGAAGAAGAATCAGCCGAGTGGTTCTTGTGGGAGAACAACTCCATTTGGCTCACTAACTTCACACACCATCAGGCTTCCAAGCAGCTCTCAAGGAAACTCAGTTTTCACACTCTAGGCTTAATGCCCTTTGAGTGCCTAGGACTGAAATGAAGCTTGGTGAGCTTATCACACAAACCAATGCTCCACATGCGGGTTTCACATGCCACCAACTCCACATTCACAGACAACTTCAGCGCCAAAGCCGTTTTCAGGTAGCCCTCAATGCAAAGGCTCTAGGCGCAAATATTGGTGTGAGAGCTAATTCAATCAAGGAAACACTGCATGTTGGTGAAGCGCATGTTGAAGAAGGATCAGCCGAGTGGTTCTTGTGGGACAACAACTCCATTTGGCTCACTAACTTCACACACCATCAGGCTTCCAAGCAGCTCTCAAGGAAACTCAGTTTTCACACTCTAGGCTTAATGCCCTTTGAGTGCATTATGTAGGAATGAACCTGGTAGAGCATCCCACACAAAACCAATGCTCCACATGCGGGTTTCACATGCCACCAACTCCACATTCACAGACAACTTCAGCGCCAAAGCCATTTTCAGATAGCCCTCAATGCAAAGGCTCTAGGCCCAAATATTGGTGTGAGAGCTAATTCAATCAAGGAAACACTGCATGTTGGTGAAGCGCATATTGAAGAAGAATCAGCCGAGTGGTTCTTGTGGGAGAACAACTCCATTTGGCTCACTAACTTCACACACCATCAGGCTTCCAAGCAGCTCTCAAGGAAACTCAGTTTTCACACTCTAGGCTTAATGCCCTTTGAGTGCCTAGGACTGAAATGAAGCTTGGTGAGCTTATCACACAAACCAATGCTCCACATGCGGGTTTCACATGCCACCAACTCCACATTCACAGACAACTTCAGCGCCAAAGCCGTTTTCAGGTAGCCCTCAATGCAAAGGCTCTAGGCGCAAATATTGGTGTGAGAGCTAATTCAATCAAGGAAACACTGCATGTTGATGAAGCGCATGTTGAAGAAGGATCAGCCGAGTGGTTCTTGTGGGAGAACAACTCCATTTGGCTCACTAACTTCACACACCATCAGGCTTCCAAGCAGCTCTCAAGGAAACTCAGTTTTCACACTCTAGGCTTAATGCCCTTTGAGTGCATTATGTAGGAATGAACCTGGTAGAGCATCCCACACAAACCAATGCTCCACATGCGGGTTTCACATGCCACCAACTCCACATTCACAGACAACTTCAGCGCCAAAGCCATTTTCAGATAGCCCTCAATGCAAAGGCTCTAGGCCCAAATATTGGTGTGAGAGCTAATTCAATCAAGGAAACACTGCATGTTGGTGAAGCGCATATTGAAGAAGAATCAGCCGAGTGGTTCTTGTGGGAGAACAACTCCATTTGGCTCACTAACTTCACACACCATCAGGCTTCCAAGCAGCTCTCAAGGAAACTCAGTTTTCACACTCTAGGCTTAATGCCCTTTGAGTGCTAGGACTGAAATGAAGCTTGGTGAGCTTATCACACAAACCAATGCTCCACATGCGGGTTTCACATGCCACCAACTCCACATTCACAGACAACTTCAGCGCCAAAGCCGTTTTCAGGTAGCCCTCAATGCAAAGGCTCTAGGCGCAAATATTGGTGTGAGAGCTAATTCAATCAAGGAAACACTGCATGTTGGTGAAGCGCATATTGAAGAAGGATCAGCCGAGTGGTTCTTGTGGGAGAACAACTCCATTTGGCTCACTAACTTCACACACCATCAGGCTTCCAAGCAGCTCTCAAGGAAACTCAGTTTTCACACTCTAGGCTTAATGCCCTTTGAGTGCATTATCTAGGAATGAACCTGGTAGAGCATCCCACACAAACCACAATGCTCCACATGCGGGTTTCACATGCCACCAACTCCACATTCACAGACAACTTCAGCGCCAAAGCCATTTTCAGATAGCCCTCAATGCAAAGGCTCTAGGCCCAAATATTGGTGTGAGAGCTAATTCAATCAAGGAAACACTGCATGTTGGTGAAGCGCATATTGAAGAAGAATCAGCCGAGTGGTTCTTGTGGGAGAACAACTCCATTTGGCTCACTAACTTCACACACCATCAGGCTTCCAAGCAGCTCTCAAGGAAACTCAGTTTTCACACTCTAGGCTTAATGCCCTTTGAGTGCCTAGGACTGAAATGAAGCTTGGTGAGCTTATCACACAAACCAATGCTCCACATGCGGGTTTCACATGCCACCAACTCCACATTCACAGACAACTTCAGCGATAAAGCTGTTTTCAGGTAGCCCTCAATGCAAAGGCTCTAGGCGCAAATATTGGTGTGAGAGCTAATTCAATCAAGGAAACACTGCATGTTGGTGAAGCGCATGTTGAAGAAGGATCAGCCGAGTGGTTCTTGTGGGAGAACAACTCCATTTGGCTCACTAACTTCACACACCATCAGGCTTCCAAGCAGCTCTCAAGGAAACTCAGTTTTCACACTCTAGGCTTAATGCCCTTTGAGTGCATTATGTAGGAATGAACCTGGTAGAGCATCCCACACAAACCAATGCTCCACATGCGGGTTTCACATGCCACCAACTCCACATTCACAGACAACTTCAGCGCCAAAGCCATTTTCAGATAGCCCTCAATGCAAAGGCTCTAGGCCCAAATATTGGTGTGAGAGCTAATTCAATCAAGGAAACACTGCATGTTGGTGAAGCGCATATTGAAGAAGAATCAGCCGAGTGGTTCTTGTGGGAGAACAACTCCATTTGGCTCACTAACTTCACACACCATCAGGCTTCCAAGCAGCTCTCAAGGAAACTCAGTTTTCACACTCTAGGCTTAATGCCCTTTGAGTGCCTAGGACTGAAATGAAGCTTGGTAAGCTTATCACACAAACCAATGCTCCACATGCGGGTTTCACATGCCACCAACTCCACATTCACAGACAACTTCAGCGCCAAAGCCGTTTTCAGGTAGCCCTCAATGCAAAGGCTCTAGGCGCAAATATTGGTGTGAGAGCTAATTCAATCAAGGAAACACTGCATGTTGGTGAAGCGCATGTTGAAGAAGGATCAGCCGAGTGGTTCTTGTGGGAGAACAACTCCATTTGGCTCACTAACTTCACAAACCATCAGGCTTCCAAGCAGCTCTCAAGGAAACTCAGTTTTCACACTCTAGGCTTAATGCCCTTTGAGTGCATTATGTAGGAATGAACCTGGTAGAGCATCCCACACAAACCAATGCTCCACATGCGGGTTTCACATGCCACCAACTCCACATTCACAGACAACTTCAGCGCCAAAGCCATTTTCAGATAGCCCTCAATGCAAAGGCTCTAGGCCCAAATATTGGTGTGAGAGCTAATTCAATCAAGGAAACACTGCATGTTGGTGAAGCGCATATTGAAGAAGAATCAGCCGAGTGGTTCTTGTGGGAGAACAACTCCATTTGGCTCACTAACTTCACACACCATCAGGCTTCCAAGCAGCTCTCAAGGAAACTCAGTTTTCACACTCTAGGCTTAATGCCCTTTGAGTGCCTAGGACTGAAATGAAGCTTGGTGAGCTTATCACACAAACCAATGCTCCACATGCGGGTTTCACATGCCACCAACTCCACATTCACAGACAACTTCAGCGATAAAGCTGTTTTCAGGTAGCCCTCAATGCAAAGGCTCTAGGCCGAAATATTGGTGTGAGAGCTAATTCAATCAAGGAAACACTGCATGTTGGTGAAGCGCATGTTGAAGAAGGATCAGCCGAGTGGTTCTTGTGGGAGAACAACTCCATTTGGCTCACTAACTTCACACACCATCAGGCTTCCAAGCAGCTCTCAAGGAAACTCAGTTTTCACACTCTAGGCTTAATGCCCTTTGAGTGCATTATGTAGGAATGAACCTGGTAGAGCATCCCACACAAACCAATGCTCCACATGCGGGTTTCACATGCCACCAACTCCACATTCACAGACAACTTCAGCGCCAAAGCCATTTTCAGATAGCCCTCAATGCAAAGGCTCTAGGCGAAAATATTGGTGTGAGAGCTAATTCAATCAAGGAAACACTGCATGTTGGTGAAGCGCATATTGAAGAAGAATCAGCCGAGTGGTTCTTGTGGGAGAACAACTCCATTTGGCTCACTAACTTCACACACCATCAGGCTTCCAAGCAGCTCTCAAGGAAACTCAGTTTTCACACTCTAGGCTTAGTGCCCTTTGAGTGCATTATCTAGGAATGAACCTGGTAGAGCATCCCACACACACCAATGCTCCACAGGCGGGTTTCACATGCCACCAACTCCACATTCACAGGCAACTTCAGCGCCACAGCCGTTTTCAGACAGCCCACAATGCAAAGGCTCTAGACGCAAATATTGGTGTGAGAGCTAATTCAATCAAGGAAACACTGCATGTTGGTGAAGCGCATATTGAAGAAGAATCAGCCGAGTGGTTCTTGTGGGAGAACAACTCCATTTGGCTCACTAACTTCACACACCATCAGGCTTCCAAGCAGCTCTCAAGGAAACTCAGTTTTCACACTCTAGGCTTAGTGCCCTTTGAGTGCCTAGGACTGAAATGAAGCTTGGTGAGCTTATCACACAAACCAATGCTCCACATGCGGGGTTTCACATGCCACCAACTCCACATTCACAGACAACTTCAGCGCCAAAGCTGTTTTCAGGTAGCCCTCAATGCAAAGGCTCCAGGCCCAAATATTGGTGTGAGAGCTAATTCAATCAAGGAAATACTGCATGTTGGTGAAGCGCATGTTGAAGAAGAATCAGCCGAGTGGTTCTTGTGGGAGAACAACTCCATTTGGCTCACTAACTTCACACACCATCAGGCTTCCAAGCAGCTCTCAAGGAAACTCAGTTTTCACACTCTAGGCTTAATGCCCTTTGAGTGCCTAGGACTGAAATGAAGCTTGGTGAGCTTATCACACAAACCAATGCTCCACAGGCGGGTTTCACATGCCACCAACTCCACATTCACAGACAACTTCAGCGCCAAAGCCGTTTTCAGGTAGCCCTCAATGCAAAGGCTCCAGGCCCAAATATTGGTGTGAGAGCTAATTCAATCAAGGAAACACTGCATGTTGGTGAAGCGCATGTTGAAGAAAAATCAGCCGAGTGGTTCTTGTGGGAGAACAACTCCATTTGGCTCACTAACTTCACACACCATCAGGCTTCCAAGCAGCTCTCAAGGAAACTCAGTTTTCACACTCTAGGCTTAATGCCCTTTGAGTGCCTAGGACTGAAATGAACCTGGTAGAGCATCCCACACAAACCAATGCTCCACATGCGGGGTTTCACATGCCACCAACTCCACATTCACAGACAACTTCAGCGCCAAAGCCATTTTCAGATAGCCCTCAATACAAAGGCTCTAGGCGCAAATATTGGTGTGAGAGCTAATTCAATCAAGGAAACACTGCATGTTGGTGAAGGGCATATTGAAGAAGGATCAGCCGAGTGGTTCTTGTGGGAGAACAACTCCATTTGGCTCACTAACTTCACACACCATCAGGCTTCCAAGCAGCTCTCAAGGAAACTCAGTTTTCACACTCTAGGCTTAATGCCCTTTGAGTGTATTATGTAGGAATGAACCTGGTAGAGCATCCCACACAAACCAATGCTCCACATGCGGGTTTCACATGCCACCAACTCCACATTCACAGACAACTTCAGCGCCAAAGCCATTTTCAGATAGCCCTCAATGCGAAGGCTCTAGGCGCAAATATTGGTGTGAGAGCTAATTCAATCAAGGAAACACTGCATGTTGGTGAAGCGCATATTGAAGAAGAATCAGCCGAGTGGTTCTTGTGGGAGAACAACTCCATTTGGCTCACTAACTTCACACACCATCAGGCTTCCAAGCAGCTCTCAAGGAAACTCAGTTTTCACACTCTAGGCTTAGTGCCCTTTGAGTGCATTATCTAGGAATGAACCTGGTAGAGCATCCCACACAAACCAATGCTCCACAGGCGGGTTTCACATGCCACCAACTCCACATTCACAGACAACTTCAGCGCCACAGCCGTTTTCAGATAGCCCTCAATGCAAAGGCTCTAGGCCCAAATATTGGTGTGAGAGCTAATTCAATCAAGGAAACACTGCATGTTGGTGAAGGGCATATTGAAGAAGGATCAGCCGAGTGGTTCTTGTGGGAGAACAACTCCATTTGGCTCACTAACTTCACAAACCATCAGGCTTCCCAGAAGCTCTCAAGGAAACTCAGTTTTCACACTCTATGCTTAGTGCCCTTTGAGTGCCTAGGACTGAAATGAAGCTTGGTAGAGCATCCCACACAAACGAATGCTCCACAGGCGGGTTTCACATGCCACCAACTCCACATTCACAGGCTACTTCAGCGCCACAGCCATTTTCAGACAGCCCTCAATGCAAAGGCTCCAGACGCAAATATTGGTGTGAGAGCTAATTCAATCAAGGAAACACTGCATGTTGGTGAAGCACATATTGAAGAAGAATCAGCCGAGTGGTTCTTGTGGGAGAACAACTCCATTTGGCTCACTAACTTCACACACCATCAGGCTTCCAAGCAGCTCTCAAGGAAACTCAGTTTTCACACTCTAGGCTTAATGCCCTTTGAGTGCCTAGGACTGAAATGAAGCTTGGTGAGCTTATCACACAAACCAATGCTCCACAGGCGGGTTTCACATGCCACCAACTCCACATTCACAGACAACTTCAGCGCCAAAGCCGTTTTCAGGTAGCCCTCAATGCAAAGGCTCCAGGCCCAAATATTGGTGTGAGAGCTAATTCAATCAAGGAAACACTGCATGTTGGTGAAGCGCATGTTGAAGAAAAATCAGCCGAGTGGTTCTTGTGGGAGAACAACTCCATTTGGCTCACTAACTTCACACACCATCAGGCTTCCAAGCAGCTCTCAAGGAAACTCAGTTTTCACACTCTAGGCTTAATGCCCTTTGAGTGCATTATGTAGGAATGAACCTGGTAGAGCATCCCACACAAACCAATGCTCCACATGCGGGTTTCACATGCCACCAACTCCACATTCACAGACAACTTCAGCGCCAAAGCCATTTTCAGACAGCCCACAATGCAAAGGCTCTAGACGCAAATATTGGTGTGAGAGCTAATTCAATCAAGGAAACACTGCATGTTGGTTAAGCGCATATTGAAGAAGAATCAGCCGAGTGGTTCTTGTGGGAGAACAACTCCATTTGGCTCACTAACTTCACACACCATCAGGCTTCCAAGCAGCTCTCAAGGA
>NW_026697008.1:0-70361 GCF_030435755.1 Ochotona princeps | reverse complement strand
ACCTTTGCATTGAGGGCTATCTGAAAACGGCTGTGGCGCTGAAGTTGCCTGTGAATGTGGAGTTGGTGGCATGTGAAACCCGCATGTGGAGCATTCTTTCGTGTGGGATGCTCTACCAGGTTCATTCCAAGATAATGCACTCAAAGGGCACTAAACATAGAGTGTGAAAACTGAGTTTCCTTGAGAGCTGCTTGGAAGCCTGATGGTGTGTGAAGTTAGTGAGCCAAATGGAGTTGTTCTCCCACAAGAAACCACTCGGCTGATCCTTCTTCAATATGCCCTTCACCAACATGCAGTGTTTCCTTGATTGAATTAGCTCTCACACCAATATTTGCGTCTAGAGCCTTTGCATTGAGGGCTATCTGAAAACGGCTGTGGCGCTGAAGTTGCCTGTGAATGTGGAGTTGGTGGCATGTGAAAACCCGCCATGTGGAGCATTCGTTTGTGTGGGGATGCTCTACCAGGTTCATTTGAGTCCTAGCCACACAAAGGGCACTAAGCATAGAGTGTGAAAACTGAGTTTCCTTGAGAGCTGCTTGGAAGCCTGATGGTGTGTGAAGTTAGTGAGCCAAATGGAGTTGTTCTCCCACAAGAACCACTCGGCTGATCCTTCTTCAATATGCCCTTCACCAACATGCTGTGTTTACTTGATTGAATTAGCTCTCACACCAATATTTGCGTCTAGAGCCTTTGCATTGAGGGCTATCTGAAAAGGGCTGTGGCGCTGAAGTTGCCTGTGAATGTGGAGTTGGTAGCATGTGAAACCCCGCATGTGGAGCATTCGTTTGTGTGGGATGCTCTACCAGGTTCATTCCTAGATAATGCACTCAAAGGGCACTAAGCATAGAGTGTGAAAACTGAGTTTCCTTGAGAGCTGCTTGGAAGCCTGATGGTGTGTGTAGTTAGTGAGGCCAAATGGAGTTGTTCTCCCACAAGAACCACTCGGCTGATCCTTCTTCAATATGCCCTTCACCAACATGCAGTGTTTCCTTGATTGAATTAGCTCTCACACCAATATTTGCGTCTAGAGCCTTTGCATTGAGGGCTATCTGAAAACGGCTGTGGCGCTGAAGTTGCCTGTGAATGTGGAGTTGGTGGCATGTGAAACCCGCATGTGGAGCATTCGTTTGTGTGGGATGCTCTACCAGGTTCATTTCAGTCCTAGCCACACAAAGGGCACTAAGCATAGAGAGTGTGAAAACTGAGTTTCCTTGAGAGCTGCTTGGAAGCCTGATGGTGTGTGAAGTTAGTGAGCCAAATGGAGTTGTTCTCCCACAAGAACCACTCGGCTGATCCTTCTTCAATATGCCCTTCACCAACATGCTGTGTTTACTTGATTGAATTAGCTCTCACACCAATATTTGCGTCTAGAGCCTTTGCATTGAGGGCTATCTGAAAAGGGCTGTGGCGCTGAAGTTGCCTGTGAATGTGGAGTTGGTAGCATGTGAAACCCGCATGTGGAGCATTCGTTTGTGTGGGATGCTCTACCAGGTTCATTCCTAGATAATGCACTCAAAGGGCACTAAGCATAGAGTGTGAAAACTGAGTTTCCTTGAGAGCTGCTTGGAAGCCTGATGGTGTGTGAAGTTAGTGAGCCAAATGGAGTTGTTCTCCCACAAGAACCACTCGGCTGATCCTTCTTCAATATGCCCTTCACGAACATGCAGTGTTTCCTTGATTGAATTAGCTCTGACACCAATATTTGCGTCTAGAGCCTTTGCATTGAGGGCTATCTGAAAACGGCTGTGGCGCTGAAGTTGCCTGTGAATGTGGAGTTGGTGGCATGTGAAACCCGCATGTGGAGCATTCGTTTGTGTGGGATGCTCTACCAGGTTCATTCCTAGATAATGCACTCAAAGGGCACTAAGCATAGAGTGTGAAAACCTGAGTTTCCTTGAGAGCTGCTTGGAAGCCTGATGGTGTGTGAAGTTAGTGAGCCAAATGGAGTTGTTCTCCCACAAGAACCACTTGGCTGATCCTTCTTCAATATGCCCTTCACCAACATGCAGTGTTTCCTTGATTGAATTAGCTCTCACACCAATATTTGCGTCTAGAGCCTTTGCATTGAGGGCTATCTGAAAACGGCTGTGGCGCTGAAGTTGCCCTGTGAATGTGGAGTTGGTGGCATGTGAAACCCGCATGTGGAGCATTCGTTTGTGTGGCATGCTACACCAGGTTCATTCCTAGATAATGCACTCAAAGGGCACTAAGCATACAGTGTGAAACCTGAGTTTCCTTGAGAGCTGCTTGGAAGCCTGATGGTGTGTGTAGTTAGTGAGCCAAATGGAGTTGTTCTCCCACAAGAACCACTCGGCTGATCCTTCTTCAATATGCCCTTCACCAACATGCAGTGTTTCCTTGATTGAATTAGCTCTCACACCAATATTTGCGTCTAGAGCCTTTGCATTGAGGGCTATTTGAAAACGGCTGTGGCGCTGAAGTTGCCTGTGAATGTGGAGTTGGTGGCATGTGAAACCCGCATGTGGAGCATTCGTTTTGTGTGGGATGCTGACCAAGCTTCATTTCAGTCCTAGGTACACAAAGGGCACTAAGCATAGAGTGTGAAAAACTGAGTTTCCTTGAGAGCTGCTTGGAAGCCTGATGGGTGTGTGAAGTTAGTGAGCCAAATGGAGTTGTTCTCCCACAAGAACCACTCGGCTGATCCTTCTTCAATATGCCCCTTCACCAACATGCAGTGTTTTCCTTGATTGAATTAGCTCTCACCAATATTTGCGTCTAGAGCCTTTGCATTGAGGGCTATCTGAAAACGGCTGTGGCGCTGAAGTTGCCTGTGAATGTGGAGTTGGTGGCATGTGAAACCCGCATGTGGAGCATTCTTTCGTGTGGGATGCTCTACCAGGTTCATTCCTAGATAATGCACTCAAAGGGCACTAAGCATAGAGTGTGAAAACTGAGTTTCCTTGAGAGCTGCTTGGAAGCCTGATGGTGTGTGAAGTTAGTGAGCCAAATGGAGTTGTTCTCCCACAAGAACCACTCGGCTGATCCTTCTTCAATATGCCCTTCACCAACATGCAGTGTTTCCTTGATTGAATTAGCTCTCACACCAATATTTGAGTCTAGAGCCTTTGCATTGAGGGGCTATCTGAAAACGGCTGTGGCGCTGAAGTTGCCTGTGAATGTGGAGTTGGTGGCATGTGAAACCCGCATGTGGAGCATTCGTTTGTGTGGGGATGCTCTACCAGGTTCATTTCAGTCCTAGGCACACACAGGGCACTAAGCATAGAGTGTGAAAAGTGAGTTTCCTTGAGAGCTGCTTGGAAGCCTGATGGTGTGTGAAGTTAGTGAGCCAAATGGAGTTGTTCTCCCACAAGAACCACTCGGCTGATCCTTCTTCAATATGCCCTTCACCAACATGCAGTGTTTCCTTGATTGAATTAGCTCTCACACCAATATTTGCGTCTAGAGCCTTTGCATTGAGGGCTATCTGAAAACGGCTGTGGCGCTGAAGTTGCCTGTGAATGTGGAGTTGGTGTCATGTGAAACCCGCATGTGGAGCATTCGTTTGTGTGGGCTGCTCTACCAGGTTCATTCCTAGATAATGCACTGAAAGGGCACTAAGCATAGAGTGTGAAAACTGAGTTTCCTTGAGAGCTGCTTGGAAGCCTGATGGTGTGTGAAGTTAGTGAGCCAAATGGAGTTGTTCTCCCACAAGAACCACTCGGAGGATCCTTCTTCAATATGCCCTTCACCAACATGCAGTGTTTTCCTTGATTGAATTAGCTCTCACACCCAATATTTGCGTCTAGAGCCTTTGCATTGAGGGCTATCTGAAAACGGCTGTGGCGCTGAAGTTGCCTGTGAATGTGGAGTTGGTGGCATGTGAAACCCGCATGTGGAGCATTCTTTCGTGTGGGATGCTCTACCAGGTTCATTCCTAGATAATGCACTCAAAGGGCACTAAGCATAGAGTGTGAAAACTGAGTTTCCTTGAGAGCTGCTTGGAAGCCTGATGGTGTGTGAAGTTAGTGAGCCAAATGGAGTTGTTCTCCCACAAGAACCACTCGGCTGATCCTTCTTCAATATGCCCTTCACCAACATGCAGTGTTTCCTTGATTGAATTAGCTCTCACACCAATATTTGCGTCTAGAGCCTTTGCATTGAGGGCTATCTGAAAACGGCTGTGGCGCTGAAGTTGCCTGTCAATGTGTAGTTGGTGGCATGTGAAACCCGCATGTGGAGCATTCGTTTTGTGTGGGATGCTCTACCAGGTTCATTTCAGTCCTAGCCACACAAAGGGCACTAAGCATAGAGTGTGAAAACTGAGTTTCCTTGAGAGCTGCTTGGAAGCCTGATGGTGTGTGAAGTTAGTGAGCCAAATGGAGTTGTTCTCCCACAAGAACCACTCGGCTGATCCTTCTTCAATATGCCCTTCACCAACATGCAGTGTTTCCTTGATTGAATTAGCTCTCACACCAATATTTGCGTCTAGAGCCTTTGCATTGAGGGCTATCTGAAAACGGCTGTGGCGCTGAAGTTGCCTGTGAATGTGGAGTTGGTGGCATGTGAAACCCGCATGTGGAGCATTCTTTCGTGTGGGATGCTCTACCAGGTTCATTCCTAGATAATGCACTCAAAGGGCACTAAACATAGAGTGTGAAAACTGAGTTTCCTTGAGAGCTGCTTGGAAGCCTGATGGTGTGTGAAGTTAGTGAGCCAAATGGAGTTGTTCTCCCACAAGAACCACTCGGCTGATCCTTCTTCAATATGCCCTTCACCAACATGCAGTGTTTTCCTTGATTGAATTAGCTCTCACACCAATATTTGCGTCTAGAGCCTTTTGCATTGAGGGCTATCTGAAAACGGCTGTGGCGCTGAAGTTGCCTGTGAATGTGGAGTTGGTGGCATGTGAAACCCGCATGTGGAGCATTCGTTTGTGTGGGATGCTCTACCAGGTTCATTTCAGTCCTAGGCACACACAGGGCACTAAGCATAGAGTGTGAAAAGTGAGTTTCCTTGAGAGCTGCTTGGAAGCCTGATGGTGTGTGAAGTTAGTGAGCCAAATGGAGTTGTTCTCCCACAAGAACCACTCGGCTGATCCTTCTTCAATATGCCCTTCACCAACATGCAGTGTTTCCTTGATTGAATTAGCTCTCACACCAATATTTGCGTCTAGAGCCTTTGCATTGAGGGCTATCTGAAAACGGCTGTGGCGCTGAAGTTGCCTGTCAATGTGTAGTTGGTGGCATGTGAAACCCGCATGTGGAGCATTCGTTTGTGTGGGATGCTCTACCAGGTTCATTCCTAGATAATGCACTCAAAGGGCACTAAGCATAGAGTGTGAAAACTGAGTTTCCTTGAGAGCTGCTTGGAAGCCTGATGGTGTGTGAAGTTAGTGAGCCAAATGGAGTTGTTCTCCCACAAGAACCACTCGGCTGATCCTTCTTCAATATGCCCTTCACCAACATGCAGTGTTTCCTTGATTGAATTAGCTCTCACACCAATATTTGCGTCTAGAGCCTTTGCATTGAGGGCTATCTGAAAACGGCTGTGGCGCTGAAGTTTGCCTGTGAATGTGGAGTTGGTGGCATGTGAAACCCGCATGTGGAGCATTCGTTTGTGTGGGATGCTCTACCAGGTTCATTTCAGTCCTAGGCACACACAGGGCACTAAGCATAGAGTGTGAAAAGTGAGTTTCCTTGAGAGCTGCTTGGAAGCCTGATGGTGGTGTGAAGTTAGTGAGCCAAATGGAGTTGTTCTCCCACAAGAACCACTCGGCTGATCCTTCTTCAATATGCCCTTCACCAACATGCAGTGTTTCCTTGATTGAATTAGCTCTCACACCAAATATTTGCGTCTAGAGCCTTTGCATTGAGGGCTATCTGAAAACGGCTTGTGGCGCCTGAAGTTGCCTGTGAATGTGGAGTTGGTGGCATGTGAAACCCGCATGTGGAGCATTCGTTTGTGTGGGATGCTCTACCAGGTTCATTTCAGTCCTAGGCACACACAGGGCACTAAGCATAGAGTGTGAAAAGTGAGTTTCCTTGAGAGCTGCTTGGAAGCCTGATGGTGTGTGAAGTTAGTGAGCCAAATGGAGTTGTTCTCCCACAAGAACCACTCGGCTGATCCTTCTTCAATATGCCCTTCACCAACATGCAGTGTTTCCTTGATTGAATTAGCTCTCACACCAATATTTGCGTCTAGAGCCTTTGCATTGAGGGCTATCTGAAAACGGCTGTGGCGCTGAAGTTGCCTGTGAATGTGGAGTTGGTGGCATGTGAAACCCGCATGTGGAGCATTCGTTTGTGTGGGATGCTCTACCAGGTTCATTCCTAGATAATGCACTGAAAGGGCACTAAGCATAGAGTGTGAAAACTGAGTTTCCTTGAGAGCTGCTTGGAAGCCTGATGGTGTGTGAAGTTAGTGAGCCAAATGGAGTTGTTCTCCCACAAGAACCACTCGGCTGATCCTTCTTCAATATGCCCTTCACCAACATGCAGTGTTTCCTTGATTGAATTAGCTCTCACACCAATATTTGCGTCTAGAGCCTTTGCATTGAGGGCTATCTGAAAACGGCTGTGGCGCTGAAGTTGCCTGTGGAATGTGGAGTTGGTGGCATGTGAAACCCGCATGTGGAGCATTCTTTCGTGTGGGATGCTCTACCAGGTTCATTCCTAGATAATGCACTCAAAGGGCACTAAGCATAGAGTGTGAAACCTGAGTTTCCTTGAGAGCTGCTTGGAAGCCTGATGCTGTGTGAAGTTAGTGAGCCAAATGGAGTTGTTCTCCCACAAGAACCACTCGGCTGATCCTTCTTCAATATGCCCTTCACCAACATGCAGTCTTTCCTTGATTGAATTAGCTCTCACACCAATATTTGCGTCTAGAGCCTTTGCATTGAGGGCTATCTGAAAACGGCTGTGGGCGCTGAAGTTGCCTGTGAATGTGGAGTTGGTGGCATGTGAAACCCGCATGTGGAGCATTCGTTTGTGTGGGATGCTCTACCAGGTTCATTTCAGTCCTAGCCACACAAAGGGCACTAAGCATAGAGTGTGAAAACTGAGTTTCCTTGAGAGCTGCTTGGAAGCCTGATGGTGTGTGAAGTTAGTGAGCCAAATGGAGTTGTTCTCCCACAAGAACCACTCGGCTGATCCTTCTTCAATATGCCCTTCACCAACATGCAGTGTTTCCTTGATTGAATTAGCTCTCACACCAATATTTGCGTCTAGAGCCTTTGCATTGAGGGCTATCTGAAAACGGCTGTGGCGCTGAAGTTGCCTGTGAATGTGGAGTTGGTGGCATGTGAAACCCGCATGTGGAGCATTCGTTTGTGTGGGATGCTCTACCAGGTTCATTCCTAGATAATGCACTCAAAGGGCACTAAGCATAGAGTGTGAAAACTGAGTTTCCTTGAGAGCTGCTTGGAAGCCTGATGGTGTGTGAAGTTAGTGAGCCAAATGGAGTTGTTCTCCCACAAGAACCACTCGGCTGATCCTTCTTCAATATGCCCTTCACCAACATGCAGTGTTTCCTTGATTGAATTAGCTCTCACACCAATATTTGCGTCTAGAGCCTTTGCATTGAGGGCTATCTGAAAACGGCTGTGGCGCTGAAGTTGCCTGTGAATGTGGAGTTGGTGGCATGTGAAACCCGCATGTGGAGCATTCGTTTGTGTGGGATGCTCTACCAGGTTCATTTCAGTCCTAGGCACACACAGGGCACTAAGCATAGAGTGTGAAAAGTGAGTTTCCTTGAGAGCTGCTTGGAAGCCTGATGGTGTGTGAAGTTAGTGAGCCAAAATGGAGTTGTTCTCCCACAAGAACCACTCGGCTGATCCTTCTTCAATATGCCCTTCACCAACATGCAGTGTTTCCTTGATTGAATTAGCTCTCACACCAATATTTGCGTCTAGAGCCTTTGCATTGAGGGCTATCTGAAAACGGCTGTGGCGCTGAAGTTGCCTGTCAATGTGTAGTTGGTGGCATGTGAAACCCGCATGTGGAGCATTCGTTTGTGTGGGATGCTCTACCAGGTTCATTCCTAGATAATGCACTCAAAGGGCACTAAGCATAGAGTGTGAAAACTGAGTTTTCCTTGAGAGCTGCTTGGAAGCCTGATGGTGTGTGAAGTTAGTGAGCCAAAATGGAGTTGTTCTCCCACAAGAACCACTCGGCTGATCCTTCTTCAATATGCCCTTCACCAACATGCAGTGTTTCCTTGATTGAATTAGCTCTCACACCAATATTTGCGTCTAGAGCCTTTGCATTGAGGGCTATCTGAAAACGGCTTGTGGCGCTGAAGTTGCCTGTGAATGTGGAGTTGGTGGCATGTGAAACCCGCATGTGGAGCATTCGTTTGTGTGGCATGCTACACCAGGTTCATTCCTAGATAATGCACTCAAAGGGCACTAAGCATAGAGTGTGAAAACTGAGTTTCCTTGAGAGCTGCTTGGAAGCCTGATGGTGTGTGAAGTTAGTGAGCCAAATGGAGTTGTTCTCCCACAAGAACCACTCGGCTGATCCTTCTTCAATATGCCCTTCACCAACATGCAGTGTTTCCTTGATTGAATTAGCTCTCACACCAATATTTTGCGTCTAGAGCCTTTGCATTGAGGGCTATCTGAAAACGGCTGTGGCGCTGAAGTTGCCTGTGAATGTGGAGTTGGTGGCATGTGAAACCCCGCATGTGGGAGCATTCGTTTGTGTGGGGATGCCTCTACCAGGTTCATTTCAGTCCTAGCCACACAAAGGGCACTAAGCATAGAGTGTGAAAACTGAGTTTCCTTGAGAGCTGCTTGGAAGCCTGATGGTGTGTGAAGTTAGTGAGCCAAATGGAGTTGTTCTCCCACAAGAACCACTCGGCTGATCCTTCTTCAATATGCCCTTCACCAACATGCTGTGTTTCCTTGATTGAATTAGCTCTCACACCAATATTTCGTCTAGAGCCTTTGCATTGAGGGCTATCTGAAAAGGGCTGTGGCGCTGAATTTGCCTGTGAATGTGGAGTTGGTAGCATGTGAAACCCGCATGTGGAGCATTCGTTTGTGTGGGATGCTCTACCAGGTTCATTCCTAGATAATGCACTCAAAGGGCACTAAGCATAGAGTGTGAAAACTGAGTTTCCTTGAGAGCTGCTTTTGAAGCCTGATGGTGTGTGAAGTTAGTGAGCCAAATGGAGTTGTTCTCCCACAAGAACCACTCGGCTGATCCTTCTTCAATATGCCCTTCACCAACATGCAGTGTTTCCTTGATTGAATTAGCTCTCACACCAATATTTGCTTCTAGAGCCTTTGCATTGAGGGCTATCTGAAAACGGCTGTGGCGCTGAAGTTTGCCTGTGAATGTGGAGTTGGTGGCATGTGAAACCCGCATGTGGAGCATTCGTTTTGTGTGGGATGCTCTACCAGGTTCATTCCTAGATAATGCACTCAAAGGGCACTAAACATAGAGTGTGAAAACTGAGTTTCCTTGAGAGCTGCTTGGAAGCCTGATGGTGTGTGAAGTTAGTGAGCCAAATGGAGTTGTTCTCCCACAAGAACCACTCGGCTGATCCTTCTTCAATATGCCCTTCACCAACATGCAGTGTTTCCTTGATTGAATTAGCTCTCACACCAATATTTGCGTCTAGAGCCTTTGCATTGAGGGCTATCTGAAAACGGCTGTGGCGCTGAAGTTGCCTGTGAATGTGGAGTTGGTGGCATGTGAAACCCGCATGTGGAGCATTCGTTTGTGTGGGATGCTCTACCAGGTTCATTCCTAGATAATGCACTCAAAGGGCACTAAGCATAGAGTGTGAAAAACTGAGTTTCCTTGAGAGCTGCTTGGAAGCCTGATGGTGTGTGAAGTTAGTGAGCCAAATGGAGTTGTTCTCCCACAAGAACCACTCGGCTGATCCTTCTTCAATATGCCCTTCACCAACATGCAGTGTTTCCTTGATTGAATTAGCTCTCACACCAATATTTGCGTCTAGAGCCTTTTGCATTGAGGGCTATCTGAAAACGGCTGTGGCGCTGAAGTTGCATGTGAATGTGGAGTTGGTGGCATGTGAAACCCCGCATGTGGAGCATTCGTTTGTGTGGGATGCTCTACCAGGTTCATTCCTAGATAATGCACTCAAAGGGCACTAAGCATAGAGTGTGAAAACTGAGTTTTCCTTGAGAGCTGCTTGGAAGCCTGATGGTGTGTGAAGTTAGTGAGCCAAATGGAGTTGTTCTCCCACAAGAACCACTTGGCTGATCCTTCTTCAATATGCCCTTCACCAACATGCAGTGTTTCCTTGATTGAATTAGCTCTCACACCAATATTTGCGTCTAGAGCCTTTGCATTGAGGGCTATCTGAAAACGGCTGTGGCACTGAAGTTGCCTGTGAATGTGGAGTTGGTGGCATGTGAAACCCGCATGTGGAGCATTCGTTTGTGTGGGATGCTCTACCAGGTTCATTCCTAGATAATGCACTCAAAGGGCACTAAGCATAGAGTGTGAAACCTGAGTTTCCTTGAGAGCTGCTTGGAAGCCTGATGGTGTGAAGTTAGTGAGTCAAATGGAGTTGTTCTCCCACAAGAACCACTCGGCTGATCCTTCTTCAATATGCCCTTCACCAACATGCAGTGTTTCCATGATTTGAATTAGCTCTCACACCAATATTTGCGTCTAGAGCCTTTGCATTGAGGGGCTATGAGGGCTATCTGAAAACGGCTGTGGCGCTGAAGTTGCCTGTGAATGTGGAGTTGGTGGCATGTGAAACCCGCATGTGGAGCATTCGTTTGTGTGGGATGCTCTACCAGGTTCATTCCTAGATAATGCACTCAAAGGGCACTAAGCATAGAGTGTGAAACATGAGTTTCCTTGAGAGCTGCTTGGAAGCCTGATGGTGTGTGAAGTTAGTGAGCCAAATGGAGTTGTTCTCCCACAAGAACCACTCGGCTGATCCTTCTTCAATATGCCCTTCACCAACATGCAGTGTTTCCTTGATTGAATTAGCTCTCACACCAATATTTGCGTCTAGAGCCTTTGCATTGAGGGCTATCTGAAAACGGCTGTGGCGCTGAAGTTGCCTGTGAATGTGGAGTTGGTGGCATGTGAAACCCGCATGTGGAGCATTCGTTTGTGTGGGATGCTCTACCAGGTTCATTCCTAGATAATGCACTCAAAGGGCACTAAACATAGAGTGTGAAAACTGAGTTTCCTTGAGAGCTGCTTGGAAGCCTGATGGTGTGTGAAGTTAGTGAGCCAAATGGAGTTGTTCTCCCACAAGAACCACTCGGCTGATCCTTCTTCAATATGCCCTTCACCAACATGCAGTGTTTCCTTGATTGAATTAGCTCTCACACCAATATTTGCGTCTAGAGCCTTTGCATTGAGGGCTATCTGAAAACGGCTGTGGCGCTGAAGTTGCCTGTCAATGTGGAGTTGGTGGCATGTGAAACCCGCATGTGGAGCATTCGTTTGTGTGGGATGCTCTACCAGGTTCATTCCTAGATAATGCACTCAAAGGGCACTAAGCATAGAGTGTGAAAACTGAGTTTCCTTGAGAGCTGCTTGGAAGCCTGATGGTGTGTGAAGTTAGTGAGCCAAATGGAGTTGTTCTCCCACAAGAACCACTCTGCTGATCCTTCTTCAATATGCCCTTCACCAACATGCAGTGTTTCCTTGATTGAATTAGCTCTCACACCAATATTTGCGTCTAGAGCCTTTGCATTGAGGGCTATCTGAAAACGGCTGTGGCGCTGAAGTTGCCTGTGAATGTGGAGTTGGTGGCATGTGAAACCCGCATGTGGAGCATTCGTTTGTGTGGGATGCTCTACCAGGTTCATTCCTAGATAATGCACTCAAAGGGCACTAAGCATAGAGTGTGAAAACTGAGTTTCCTTGAGAGCTGCTTGGAAGCCTGATGGTGTGTGAAGTTAGTGAGCCAAATGGAGTTGTTCTCCCACAAGAACCACTTGGCTGATCCTTCTTCAATATGCCCTTCACCAACATGCAGTGTTTCCTTGATTGAATTAGCTCTCACACCAATATTTGCGTCTAGAGCCTTTGCATTGAGGGCTATCTGAAAACGGCTGTGGCGCTGAAGTTGCCTGTGAATGTGGAGTTGGTGGCATGTGAAACGCGCATGTGGAGCATTCGTTTGTGTGGGATGCTCTACCAGGTTCATTCGTAGATAATGCACTCAAAGGGCACTAAGCATAGAGTGTGAAAACTGAGTTTCCTTGAGAGCTGCTTGGAAGCCTGATGGTGTGTGAAGTTAGTGAGCCAAATGGAATTGTTCTCCCACAAGAACCACTTGGCTGATCCTTCTTCAATATGCCCTTCACCAACATGCAGTGTTTCCTTGATTGAATTAGCTCTCACACCAATATTTGCGTCTAGAGCCTTTGCTTTGAGGGCTATCTGAAAACGGCTGTGGCGCTGAAGTTGCCTGTGAATGTGGAGTTGGTGGCATGTGAAACCCGCATGTGGAGCATTCGTTTGTGTGGGATGCTCTACCAGGTTCATTCCTAGATAATGCACTCAAAGGGCACTAAACATAGAGTGTGAAACCTGAGTTTCCTTGAGAGCTGCTTGGAAGCCTGATGGTGTGTGAAGTTAGTGAGCCAAATGGAGTTGTTCTCCCACAAGAACCACTCGGCTGATCCTTCTTCAATATGCCCTTCACCAACATGCAGTGTTTCCTTGATTGAATTAGCTCTCACACCAATATTTGCGTCTAGAGCCTTTGCTTTGAGGGCTATCTGAAAACGGCTGTGGCGCTGAAGTTGCCTGTGAATGTGGAGTTGGTGGCATGTGAAACCCGCATGTGGAGCATTCGTTTGTGTGGGATGCTCTACCAGGTTCATTCCTAGATAATGCACTCAAAGGGCACTAAGCATAGAGTGTGAAAACTGAGTTTCCTTGAGAGCTGCTTGGAAGCCTGATGGTGTGTGAAGTTAGTGAGCCAAATGGAGTTGTTCTCCCACAAGAACCACTCGGCTGATCCTTCTTCAATATGCCCTTCACCAACATGCAGTGTTTCCTTGATTGAATTAGCTCTCACACCAATATTTGCGTCTAGAGCCTTTGCATTGAGGGCTATCTGAAAACAGCTGTGGCGCTGAAGTTGCCTGTGAATGTGGAGTTGGTGGCATGTGAAACCCGCATGTGGAGCATTCGTTTGTGTGGGATGCTCACCAAGCTTCATTTCAGTCCTATGTACTCAATGGGCACTAAGCATAGAGTGTGAAAACTGAGTTTCCTTGAGAGCTGCTTGGAAGCCTGATGGTGTGTGAAGTTAGTGAGCCAAATGGAGTTGTTCTCCCACAAGAACCACTCGGCTGATCCTTCTTCAATATGCCCTTCACCAACATGCAGTGTTTCCTTGATTGAATTAGCTCTCACACCAATATTTGCGTCTAGAGCCTTTGCATTGAGGGCTATCTGAAAACGGCTGTGGCGCTGAAGTTGCCTGTGAATGTGGAGTTGGTGGCATGTGAAACCCGCATGTGGAGCATTCGTTTGTGTGGGATGCTCTACCAGGTTCATTCCTAGATAATGCATTCAAAGGGCACTAAGCATAGAGTGTGAAAACTGAGTTTCCTTGAGAGCTGCTTGGAAGCCTGATGGTGTGTGAAGTTAGTGAGCCAAATGGAGTTGTTCTCCCACAAGAACCACTCGGCTGATCCTTCTTCAATATGCCCTTCACCAACATGCAGTGTTTCCTTGATTGAATTAGCTCTCACACCAATATTTGCGTCTAGAGCCTTTGCATTGAGGGCTATCTGAAAACGGCTGTGGCGCTGAAGTTGCCTGTGAATGTGGAGTTGGTGGCATGTGAAACCCGCATGTGGAGCATTCGTTTGTGTGGGATGCTCTACCAGGTTCATTCCTAGATAATGCACTCAAAGGGCACTAAGCATAGAGTGTGAAACCTGAGTTTCCTTGAGAGCTGCTTGGAAGCCTGATGGTGTGTGAAGTTAGTGAGCCAAATGGAGTTGTTCTCCCACAAGAACCACTTGGCTGATCCTTCTTCAATATGCCCTTCACCAACATGCAGTGTTTCCTTGATTGAATTAGCTCTCACACCAATATTTGCGTCTAGAGCCTTTGCATTGAGGGCTATCTGAAAACGGCTGTGGCGCTGAAGTTGCCTGTGAATGTGGAGTTGGTGGCATGTGAAACCCGCATGTGGAGCATTCGTTTGTGTGGGATGCTCTACCAGGTTCATTCCTAGATAATGCACTCAAAGGGCACTAAGCATAGAGTGTGAAAACTGAGTTTCCTTGAGAGCTGCTTGGAAGCCTGATGGTGTGTGAAGTTAGTGAGCCAAATGGAGTTGTTCTCCCACAAGAACCACTCGGCTGATCCTTCTTCAATATGCCCTTCACCAACATGCAGTGTTTCCTTGATTGAATTAGCTCTCACACCAATATTTGCGTCTAGAGCCTTTGCATTGAGGGCTGTCTGAAAACGGCTGTGGCGCTGAAGTTGCATGTGAATGTGGAGTTGGTGGCATGTGAAACCCGCATGTGGAGCATTCGTTTGTGTGGGATGCTCTACCAGGTTCATTCCTAGATAATGCACTCAAAGGGCACTAAGCATAGAGTGTGAAAACTGAGTTTCCTTGAGAGCTGCTTGGAAGCCTGATGGTGTGTGAAGTTAGTGAGCCAAATGGAGTTGTTCTCCCACAAGAACCACTCGGCTGATCCTTCTTCAATATGCCCTTCACCAACATGCAGTGTTTCCTTGATTGAATTAGCTCTCACACCAATATTTGCGTCTAGAGCCTTTGCATTGAGGGCTATCTGAAAACGGCTGTGGCGCTGAAGTTGCCTGTGAATGTGGAGTTGGTGGCATGTGAAACCCGCATGTGGAGCATTCGTTTGTGTGGGATGCTCTACCAGGTTCATTCCTAGATAATGCACTCAAAGGGCACTAAGAATAGAGTGTGAAACCTGAGTTTCCTTGAGAGCTGCTTGGAAGCCTGATGGTGTGTGAAGTTAGTGAGCCAAATGGAGTTGTTCTCCCACAAGAACCACTTGGCTGATCCTTCTTCAATATGCCCTTCACCAACATGCAGTGTTTCCTTGATTGAATTAGCTCTCACACCAATATTTGCGTCTAGAGCCTTTGCATTGAGGGCTATCTGAAAACGGCTGTGGCGCTGAAGTTGCCTGTGAATGTGGAGTTGGTGGCATGTGAAACCCGCATGTGGAGCATTCGTTTGTGTGGGATGCTCTACCAGGTTCATTCCTAGATAATGCACTCAAAGGGCACTAAGCATAGAGTGTGAAAACTGAGTTTCCTTGAGAGCTGCTTGGAAGCCTGATGGTGTGTGAAGTTAGTGAGCCAAATGGAGTTGTTCTCCCACAAGAACCACTCGGCTGATCCTTCTTCAATATGCCCTTCACCAACATGCAGTGTTTCCTTGATTGAATTAGCTCTCACACCAATATTTGCGTCTAGAGCCTTTGCATTGAGGGCTGTCTGAAAACGGCTGTGGCGCTGAAGTTGCATGTGAATGTGGAGTTGGTGGCATGTGAAACCCGCATGTGGAGCATTCGTTTGTGTGGGATGCTCTACCAGGTTCATTCCTAGATAATGCACTCAAAGGGCACTAAGCATAGAGTGTGAAAACTGAGTTTCCTTGAGAGCTGCTTGGAAGCCTGATGGTGTGTGAAGTTAGTGAGCCAAATGGAGTTGTTCTCCCACAAGAACCACTTGGCTGATCCTTCTTCAATATGCCCTTCACCAACATGCAGTGTTTCCTTGATTGAATTAGCTCTCACACCAATATTTGCGTCTAGAGCCTTTGCATTGAGGGCTATCTGAAAACGGCTGTGGCGCTGAAGTTGCCTGTGAATGTGGAGTTGGTGGCATGTGAAACCCGCATGTGGAGCATTCGTTTGTGTGGGATGCTCTACCAGGTTCATTCCTAGATAATGCACTCAAAGGGCACTAAGCATAGAGTGTGAAAACTGAGTTTCCTTGAGAGCTGCTTGGAAGCCTGATGGTGTGTGAAGTTAGTGAGCCAAATGGAGTTGTTCTCCCACAAGAACCACTTGGCTGATCCTTCTTCAATATGCCCTTCACCAACATGCAGTGTTTCCTTGATTGAATTAGCTCTCACACCAATATTTGCGTCTAGAGCCTTTGCATTGAGGGCTATCTGAAAACGGCTGTGGCGCTGAAGTTGCCTGTGAATGTGGAGTTGGTGGCATGTGAAACCCGCATGTGGAGCATTCGTTTGTGTGGGATGCTCTACCAGGTTCATTCCTAGATAATGCACTCAAAGGGCACTAAGCATAGAGTGTGAAAACTGAGTTTCCTTGAGAGCTGCTTGGAAGCCTGATGGTGTGTGAAGTTAGTGAGCCAAATGGAGTTGTTCTCCCACAAGAACCACTTGGCTGATCCTTCTTCAATATGCCCTTCACCAACATGCAGTGTTTCCTTGATTGAATTAGCTCTCACACCAATATTTGCGTCTAGAGCCTTTGCATTGAGGGCTATCTGAAAACGGCTGTGGCGCTGAAGTTGCCTGTGAATGTGGAGTTGGTGGCATGTGAAACCCGCATGTGGAGCATTCTTTCGTGTGGGATGCTCTACCAGGTTCATTCCTAGATAATGCACTCAAAGGGCACTAAACATAGAGTGTGAAAACTGAGTTTCCTTGAGAGCTGCTTGGAAGCCTGATGGTGTGTGAAGTTAGTGAGCCAAATGGAGTTGTTCTCCCACAAGAACCACTTGGCTGATCCTTCTTCAATATGCCCTTCACCAACATGCAGTCTTTCCTTGATTGAATTAGCTCTCACACCAATATTTGCGTCTAGAGCCTTTGCATTGAGGGCTATCTGAAAACGGCTGTGGCGCTGAAGTTGCCTGTGAATGTGGAGTTGGTGGCATGTGAAACCCGCATGTGGAACATTCGTTTGTGTGGGATGCTCTACCAGGTTCATTTCAGTCCTAGCCATAGAAAGGGCACTAAGCATAGAGTGTGAAACCTGAGTTTCCTTGAGAGCTGCTTGGAAGCCTGATGGTGTGTGAAGTTAGTGAGCCAAATGGAGTTGTTCTCCCACAAGAACCACTCGGCTGATCCTTCTTCAATATGCCCTTCACCAACATGCAGTGTTTCCTTGATTGAATTATCCCCCACACCAATATTTGCGTCTAGAGCCTTTGCATTGAGGGCTATCTGAAAACAGCTGTGGCGCTGAAGTTGCCTGTGAATGTGGAGTTGGTGGCATGTGAAACCCGCATGTGGAGCATTCGTTTGTGTGGGATGCTCTACCAGGTTCATTCCTAGATAATGCACTCAAAGGGCACTAAACATAGAGTGTGAAAACTGAGTTTCCTTGAGAGCTGCTTGGAAGCCTGATGGTGTGTGAAGTTAGTGAGCCAAATGGAGTTGTTCTCCCACAAGAACCACTCGGCTGATCCTTCTTCAATATACCCTTCACCAACATGCAGTGTTTCCTTGATTGAATTAGCTCTCACACCAATATTTGCGTCTAGAGCCTTTGCATTGAGGGCTATCTGAAAACGGCTGTGGCGCTGAAGTTGCCTGTGAATGTGGAGTTGGTGGCATGTGAAACCCGCATGTGGAGCATTCGTTTGTGTGGGATGCTCTACCAGGTTCATTCCTAGATAATGCACTCAAAGGGCACTAAGCATAGAGTGTGAAAACTGAGTTTCCTTGAGAGCTGCTTGGAAGCCTGATGGTGTGTGAAGTTAGTGAGCCAAATGGAGTTGTTCTCCCACAAGAACCACTTGGCTGATCCTTCTTCAATATGCCCTTCACCAACATGCAGTGTTTCCTTGATTGAATTAGCTCTCACACCAATATTTGCGTCTAGAGCCTTTGCATTGAGGGCTATCTGAAAACGGCTGTGGCGCTGAAGTTGCCTGTGAATGTGGAGTTGGTGGCATGTGAAACCCGCATGTGGAGCATTCGTTTGTGTGGGATGCTCTACCAGGTTCATTCCTAGATAATGCACTCAAAGGGCACTAAGCATAGAGTGTGAAAACTGAGTTTCCTTGAGAGCTGCTTGGAAGCCTGATGGTGTGTGAAGTTAGTGAGCCAAATGGAGTTGTTCTCCCACAAGAACCACTTGGCTGATCCTTCTTCAATATGCCCTTCACCAACATGCAGTGTTTCCTTGATTGAATTAGCTCTCACACCAATATTTGCGTCTAGAGCCTTTGCATTGAGGGCTATCTGAAAACGGCTGTGGCGCTGAAGTTGCCTGTGAATGTGGAGTTGGTGGCATGTGAAACCCGCATGTGGAGCATTCGTTTGTGTGGGATGCTCTACCAGGTTCATTCCTAGATAATGCACTCAAAGGGCACTAAGCATAGAGTGTGAAAACTGAGTTTCCTTGAGAGCTGCTTGGAAGCCTGATGGTGTGTGAAGTTAGTGAGCCAAATGGAGTTGTTCTCCCACAAGAACCACTTGGCTGATCCTTCTTCAATATGCCCTTCACCAACATGCAGTGTTTCCTTGATTGAATTAGCTCTCACACCAATATTTGCGTCTAGAGCCTTTGCATTGAGGGCTATCTGAAAACGGCTGTGGCGCTGAAGTTGCCTGTGAATGTGGAGTTGGTGGCATGTGAAACCCGCATGTGGAGCATTCTTTCGTGTGGGATGCTCTACCAGGTTCATTCCTAGATAATGCACTCAAAGGGCACTAAACATAGAGTGTGAAAACTGAGTTTCCTTGAGAGCTGCTTGGAAGCCTGATGGTGTGTGAAGTTAGTGAGCCAAATGGAGTTGTTCTCCCACAAGAACCACTTGGCTGATCCTTCTTCAATATGCCCTTCACCAACATGCAGTCTTTCCTTGATTGAATTAGCTCTCACACCAATATTTGCGTCTAGAGCCTTTGCATTGAGGGCTATCTGAAAACGGCTGTGGCGCTGAAGTTGCCTGTGAATGTGGAGTTGGTGGCATGTGAAACCCGCATGTGGAACATTCGTTTGTGTGGGATGCTCTACCAGGTTCATTTCAGTCCTAGCCATAGAAAGGGCACTAAGCATAGAGTGTGAAACCTGAGTTTCCTTGAGAGCTGCTTGGAAGCCTGATGGTGTGTGAAGTTAGTGAGCCAAATGGAGTTGTTCTCCCACAAGAACCACTCGGCTGATCCTTCTTCAATATGCCCTTCACCAACATGCAGTGTTTCCTTGATTGAATTATCCCCCACACCAATATTTGCGTCTAGAGCCTTTGCATTGAGGGCTATCTGAAAACAGCTGTGGCGCTGAAGTTGCCTGTGAATGTGGAGTTGGTGGCATGTGAAACCCGCATGTGGAGCATTCGTTTGTGTGGGATGCTCTACCAGGTTCATTCCTAGATAATGCACTCAAAGGGCACTAAACATAGAGTGTGAAAACTGAGTTTCCTTGAGAGCTGCTTGGAAGCCTGATGGTGTGTGAAGTTAGTGAGCCAAATGGAGTTGTTCTCCCACAAGAACCACTCGGCTGATCCTTCTTCAATATACCCTTCACCAACATGCAGTGTTTCCTTGATTGAATTAGCTCTCACACCAATATTTGCGTCTAGAGCCTTTGCATTGAGGGCTATCTGAAAACGGCTGTGGCGCTGAAGTTGCCTGTGAATGTGGAGTTGGTGGCATGTGAAACCCGCATGTGGAGCATTCTTTCGTGTGGGATGCTCTACCAGGTTCATTCCTAGATAATGCACTCAAAGGGCACTAAGCATAGAGTGTGAAAACTGAGTTTCCTTGAGAGCTGCTTGGAAGCCTGATGGTGTGTGAAGTTAGTGAGCCAAATGGAGTTGTTCTCCCACAAGAACCACTTGGCTGATCCTTCTTCAATATGCCCTTCACCAACATGCAGTGTTTCCTTGATTGAATTAGCTCTCACACCAATATTTGCGTCTAGAGCCTTTGCTTTGAGGGCTATCTGAAAACGGCTGTGGCGCTGAAGTTGCCTGTGAATGTGGAGTTGGTGGCATGTGAAACCCGCATGTGGAGCATTCTTTCGTGTGGGATGCTCTACCAGGTTCATTCCTAGATAATGCACTCAAAGGGCACTAAACATAGAGTGTGAAAACTGAGTTTCCTTGAGAGCTGCTTGGAAGCCTGATGGTGTGTGAAGTTAGTGAGCCAAATGGAGTTGTTCTCCCACAAGAACCACTTGGCTGATCCTTCTTCAATATGCCCTTCACCAACATGCAGTCTTTCCTTGATTGAATTAGCTCTCACACCAATATTTGCGTCTAGAGCCTTTGCATTGAGGGCTATCTGAAAACGGCTGTGGCGCTGAAGTTGCCTGTGAATGTGGAGTTGGTGGCATGTGAAACCCGCATGTGGAACATTCGTTTGTGTGGGATGCTCTACCAGGTTCATTTCAGTCCTAGCCATAGAAAGGGCACTAAGCATAGAGTGTGAAAACTGAGTTTCCTTGAGAGCTGCTTGGAAGCCTGATGGTGTGTGAAGTTAGTGAGCCAAATGGAGTTGTTCTCCCACAAGAACCACTCGGCTGATCCTTCTTCAATATGCCCTTCACCAACATGCAGTGTTTCCTTGATTGAATTAGCTCTCACACCAATATTTGCGTCTAGAGCCTTTGCATTGAGGGCTATCTGAAAACAGCTGTGGCGCTGAAGTTGCCTGTGAATGTGGAGTTGGTGGCATGTGAAACCCGCATGTGGAGCATTCGTTTGTGTGGGATGCTCACTAAGCTTCATTTCAGTCCTATGTACTCAATGGGCACTAAGCATAGAGTGTGAAAACTGAGTTTCCTTGAGAGCTGCTTGGAAGCCTGATGGTGTGTGAAGTTAGTGAGCCAAATGGAGTTGTTCTCCCACAAGAACCACTCGGCTGATCCTTCTTCAATATGCCCTTCACCAACATGCAGTGTTTCCTTGATTGAATTAGCTCTCACACCAATATTTGCGTCTAGAGCCTTTGCATTGAGGGCTATCTGAAAACGGCTGTGGCGCTGAAGTTGCCTGTGAATGTGGAGTTGGTGGCATGTGAAACCCGCATGTGGAGCATTCGTTTGTGTGGGATGCTCTACCAGGTTCATTCCTAGATAATGCACTCAAAGGGCACTAAGCATAGAGTGTGAAAACTGAGTTTCCTTGAGAGCTGCTTGGAAGCCTGATGGTGTGTGAAGTTAGTGAGCCAAATGGAGTTGTTCTCCCACAAGAACCACTCGGCTGATCCTTCTTCAATATGCCCTTCACCAACATGCAGTGTTTCCTTGATTGAATTAGCTCTCACACCAATATTTGCGTCTAGAGCCTTTGCATTGAGGGCTATCTGAAAACGGCTGTGGCGCTGAAGTTGCCTGTGAATGTGGAGTTGGTGGCATGTGAAACCCGCATGTGGAGCATTCGTTTGTGTGGGATGCTCTACCAGGTTCATTCCTAGATAATGCACTCAAAGGGCACTAAGAATAGAGTGTGAAACCTGAGTTTCCTTGAGAGCTGCTTGGAAGCCTGATGGTGTGTGAAGTTAGTGAGCCAAATGGAGTTGTTCTCCCACAAGAACCACTTGGCTGATCCTTCTTCAATATGCCCTTCACCAACATGCAGTGTTTCCTTGATTGAATTAGCTCTCACACCAATATTTGCGTCTAGAGCCTTTGCATTGAGGGCTATCTGAAAACGGCTGTGGCGCTGAAGTTGCCTGTGAATGTGGAGTTGGTGGCATGTGAAACCCGCATGTGGAGCATTCGTTTGTGTGGGATGCTCTACCAGGTTCATTCCTAGATAATGCACTCAAAGGGCACTAAGCATAGAGTGTGAAAACTGAGTTTCCTTGAGAGCTGCTTGGAAGCCTGATGGTGTGTGAAGTTAGTGAGCCAAATGGAGTTGTTCTCCCACAAGAACCACTCGGCTGATCCTTCTTCAATATGCCCTTCACCAACATGCAGTGTTTCCTTGATTGAATTAGCTCTCACACCAATATTTGCGTCTAGAGCCTTTGCATTGAGGGCTGTCTGAAAACGGCTGTGGCGCTGAAGTTGCATGTGAATGTGGAGCTGGTGGCATGTGAAACCCGCATGTGGAGCATTCGTTTGTGTGGGATGCTCTACCAGGTTCATTCCTAGATAATGCACTCAAAGGGCACTAAGCATAGAGTGTGAAAACTGAGTTTCCTTGAGAGCTGCTTGGAAGCCTGATGGTGTGTGAAGTTAGTGAGCCAAATGGAGTTGTTCTCCCACAAGAACCACTCGGCTGATCCTTCTTCAATATGCCCTTCACCAACATGCAGTGTTTCCTTGATTGAATTAGCTCTCACACCAATATTTGCGTCTAGAGCCTTTGCATTGAGGGCTATCTGAAAACGGCTGTGGCGCTGAAGTTGCCTGTGAATGTGGAGTTGGTGGCATGTGAAACCCGCATGTGGAGCATTCGTTTGTGTGGGATGCTCTACCAGGTTCATTCCTAGATAATGCACTCAAAGGGCACTAAGCATAGAGTGTGAAAACTGAGTTTCCTTGAGAGCTGCTTGGAAGCCTGATGGTGTGTGAAGTTAGTGAGCCAAATGGAGTTGTTCTCCCACAAGAACCACTCGGCTGATCCTTCTTCAATATGCCCTTCACCAACATGCAGTGTTTCCTTGATTGAATTAGCTCTCACACCAATATTTGCGTCTAGAGCCTTTGCATTGAGGGCTGTCTGAAAACGGCTGTGGCGCTGAAGTTGCATGTGAATGTGGAGTTGGTGGCATGTGAAACCCGCATGTGGAGCATTCGTTTGTGTGGGATGCTCTACCAGGTTCATTCCTAGATAATGCACTCAAAGGGCACTAAGCATAGAGTGTGAAAACTGAGTTTCCTTGAGAGCTGCTTGGAAGCCTGATGGTGTGTGAAGTTAGTGAGCCAAATGGAGTTGTTCTCCCACAAGAACCACTTGGCTGATCCTTCTTCAATATGCCCTTCACCAACATGCAGTGTTTCCTTGATTGAATTAGCTCTCACACCAATATTTGCGTCTAGAGCCTTTGCATTGAGGGCTATCTGAAAACGGCTGTGGCGCTGAAGTTGCCTGTGAATGTGGAGTTGGTGGCATGTGAAACCCGCATGTGGAGCATTCGTTTGTGTGGGATGCTCTACCAGGTTCATTCCTAGATAATGCACTCAAAGGGCACTAAGCATAGAGTGTGAAAACTGAGTTTCCTTGAGAGCTGCTTGGAAGCCTGATGGTGTGTGAAGTTAGTGAGCCAAATGGAGTTGTTCTCCCACAAGAACCACTTGGCTGATCCTTCTTCAATATGCCCTTCACCAACATGCAGTGTTTCCTTGATTGAATTAGCTCTCACACCAATATTTGCGTCTAGAGCCTTTGCATTGAGGGCTATCTGAAAACGGCTGTGGCGCTGAAGTTGCCTGTGAATGTGGAGTTGGTGGCATGTGAAACCCGCATGTGGAGCATTCGTTTGTGTGGGATGCTCTACCAGGTTCATTCCTAGATAATGCACTCAAAGGGCACTAAGCATAGAGTGTGAAAACTGAGTTTCCTTGAGAGCTGCTTGGAAGCCTGATGGTGTGTGAAGTTAGTGAGCCAAATGGAGTTGTTCTCCCACAAGAACCACTTGGCTGATCCTTCTTCAATATGCCCTTCACCAACATGCAGTGTTTCCTTGATTGAATTAGCTCTCACACCAATATTTGCGTCTAGAGCCTTTGCATTGAGGGCTATCTGAAAACGGCTGTGGCGCTGAAGTTGCCTGTGAATGTGGAGTTGGTGGCATGTGAAACCCGCATGTGGAGCATTCTTTCGTGTGGGATGCTCTACCAGGTTCATTCCTAGATAATGCACTCAAAGGGCACTAAACATAGAGTGTGAAAACTGAGTTTCCTTGAGAGCTGCTTGGAAGCCTGATGGTGTGTGAAGTTAGTGAGCCAAATGGAGTTGTTCTCCCACAAGAACCACTTGGCTGATCCTTCTTCAATATGCCCTTCACCAACATGCAGTCTTTCCTTGATTGAATTAGCTCTCACACCAATATTTGCGTCTAGAGCCTTTGCATTGAGGGCTATCTGAAAACGGCTGTGGCGCTGAAGTTGCCTGTGAATGTGGAGTTGGTGGCATGTGAAACCCGCATGTGGAACATTCGTTTGTGTGGGATGCTCTACCAGGTTCATTTCAGTCCTAGCCATAGAAAGGGCACTAAGCATAGAGTGTGAAACCTGAGTTTCCTTGAGAGCTGCTTGGAAGCCTGATGGTGTGTGAAGTTAGTGAGCCAAATGGAGTTGTTCTCCCACAAGAACCACTCGGCTGATCCTTCTTCAATATGCCCTTCACCAACATGCAGTGTTTCCTTGATTGAATTATCCCCCACACCAATATTTGCGTCTAGAGCCTTTGCATTGAGGGCTATCTGAAAACAGCTGTGGCGCTGAAGTTGCCTGTGAATGTGGAGTTGGTGGCATGTGAAACCCGCATGTGGAGCATTCGTTTGTGTGGGATGCTCTACCAGGTTCATTCCTAGATAATGCACTCAAAGGGCACTAAACATAGAGTGTGAAAACTGAGTTTCCTTGAGAGCTGCTTGGAAGCCTGATGGTGTGTGAAGTTAGTGAGCCAAATGGAGTTGTTCTCCCACAAGAACCACTCGGCTGATCCTTCTTCAATATACCCTTCACCAACATGCAGTGTTTCCTTGATTGAATTAGCTCTCACACCAATATTTGCGTCTAGAGCCTTTGCATTGAGGGCTATCTGAAAACGGCTGTGGCGCTGAAGTTGCCTGTGAATGTGGAGTTGGTGGCATGTGAAACCCGCATGTGGAGCATTCGTTTGTGTGGGATGCTCTACCAGGTTCATTCCTAGATAATGCACTCAAAGGGCACTAAGCATAGAGTGTGAAAACAGTTTCCTTGAGAGCTGCTTGGAAGCCTGATGGTGTGTGAAGTTAGTGAGCCAAATGGAGTTGTTCTCCCACAAGAACCACTTGGCTGATCCTTCTTCAATATGCCCTTCACCAACATGCAGTGTTTCCTTGATTGAATTAGCTCTCACACCAATATTTGCGTCTAGAGCCTTTGCATTGAGGGCTATCTGAAAACGGCTGTGGCGCTGAAGTTGCCTGTGAATGTGGAGTTGGTGGCATGTGAAACCCGCATGTGGAGCATTCGTTTGTGTGGGATGCTCTACCAGGTTCATTCCTAGATAATGCACTCAAAGGGCACTAAGCATAGAGTGTGAAAACTGAGTTTCCTTGAGAGCTGCTTGGAAGCCTGATGGTGTGTGAAGTTAGTGAGCCAAATGGAGTTGTTCTCCCACAAGAACCACTTGGCTGATCCTTCTTCAATATGCCCTTCACCAACATGCAGTGTTTCCTTGATTGAATTAGCTCTCACACCAATATTTGCGTCTAGAGCCTTTGCTTTGAGGGCTATCTGAAAACGGCTGTGGCGCTGAAGTTGCCTGTGAATGTGGAGTTGGTGGCATGTGAAACCCGCATGTGGAGCATTCGTTTGTGTGGGATGCTCTACCAGGTTCATTCCTAGATAATGCACTCAAAGGGCACTAAACATAGAGTGTGAAAACTGAGTTTCCTTGAGAGCTGCTTGGAAGCCTGATGGTGTGTGAAGTTAGTGAGCCAAATGGAGTTGTTCTCCCACAAGAACCACTCGGCTGATCCTTCTTCAATATGCCCTTCACCAACATGCAGTGTTTCCTTGATTGAATTAGCTCTCACACCAATATTTGCGTCTAGAGCCTTTGCATTGAGGGCTATCTGAAAACGGCTGTGGCGCTGAAGTTGCCTGTGAATGTGGAGTTGGTGGCATGTGAAACCCGCATGTGGAGCATTCGTTTTTTTGGGATGCTCTACCAGGTTCATTCCTAGATAATGCACTCAAAGGGCACTAAGCATAGAGTGTGAAAACTGAGTTTCCTTGAGAGCTGCTTGGAAGCCTGATGGTGTGTGAAGTTAGTGAGCCAAATGGAGTTGTTCTCCCACAAGAACCACTTGGCTGATCCTTCTTCAATATGCCCTTCACCAACATGCAGTGTTTCCTTGATTGAATTAGCTCTCACACCAATATTTGCGTCTAGAGCCTTTGCATTGAGGGCTATCTGAAAACGGCTGTGGCGCTGAAGTTGCCTGTGAATGTGGAGTTGGTGGCATGTGAAACCCGCATGTGGAGCATTCTTTCGTGTGGGATGCTCTACCAGGTTCATTCCTAGATAATGCACTCAAAGGGCACTAAACATAGAGTGTGAAAACTGAGTTTCCTTGAGAGCTGCTTGGAAGCCTGATGGTGTGTGAAGTTAGTGAGCCAAATGGAGTTGTTCTCCCACAAGAACCACTCGGCTGATCCTTCTTCAATATGCCCTTCACCAACATGCAGTGTTTCCTTGATTGAATTAGCTCTCACACCAATATTTGCGTCTAGAGCCTTTGCATTGAGGGCTATCTGAAAACGGCTGTGGCGCTGAAGTTGCCTGTGAATGTGGAGTTGGTGGCATGTGAAACCCGCATGTGGAGCATTCGTTTGTGTGGGATGCTCTACCAGGTTCATTCCTAGATAATGCACTCAAAGGGCACTAAGCATAGAGTGTGAAAACTGAGTTTCCTTGAGAGCTGCTTGGAAGCCTGATGGTGTGTGAAGTTAGTGAGCCAAATGGAGTTGTTCTCCCACAAGAACCACTCGGCTGATCCTTCTTCAATATGCCCTTCACCAACATGCAGTGTTTCCTTGATTGAATTAGCTCTCACACCAATATTTGCGTCTAGAGCCTTTGCTTTGAGGGCTATCTGAAAACGGCTGTGGCGCTGAAGTTGCCTGTGAATGTGGAGTTGGTGGCATGTGAAACCCGCATGTGGAGCATTCTTTCGTGTGGGATGCTCTACCAGGTTCATTCCTAGATAATGCACTCAAAGGGCACTAAGCATAGAGTGTGAAAACTGAGTTTCCTTGAGAGCTGCTTGGAAGCCTGATGGTGTGTGAAGTTAGTGAGCCAAATGGAGTTGTTCTCCCACAAGAACCACTCGGTTGATCCTTCTTCAATATGCCCTTCACCAACATGCAGTGTTTCCTTGATTGAATTAGCTCTCACACCAATATTTGCGTCTAGAGCCTTTGCTTTGAGGGCTATCTGAAAACGGCTGTGGCGCTGAAGTTGCCTGTGAATGTGGAGTTGGTGGCATGTGAAACCCGCATGTGGAGCATTCTTTCGTGTGGGATGCTCTACCAGGTTCATTCCTAGATAATGCACTCAAAGGGCACTAAACATAGAGTGTGAAAACTGAGTTTCCTTGAGAGCTGCTTGGAAGCCTGATGGTGTGTGAAGTTAGTGAGCCAAATGGAGTTGTTCTCCCACAAGAACCACTCGGTTGATCCTTCTTCAATATGCCCTTCACCAACATGCAGTGTTTCCTTGATTGAATTAGCTCTCACACCAATATTTGCGTCTAGAGCCTTTGCATTGAGGGCTATCTGAAAACGGCTGTGGCGCTGAAGTTGCCTGTGAATGTGGAGTTGGTGGCATGTGAAACCCGCATGTGGAGCATTCGTTTGTGTGGGATGCTCTACCAGGTTCATTCCTAGATAATGCACTCAAAGGGCACTAAGCATAGAGTGTGAAAACTGAGTTTCCTTGAGAGCTGCTTGGAAGCCTGATGGTGTGTGAAGTTAGTGAGCCAAATGGAGTTGTTCTCCCACAAGAACCACTTGGCTGATCCTTCTTCAATATGCCCTTCACCAACATGCAGTGTTTCCTTGATTGAATTAGCTCTCACACCAATATTTGCGTCTAGAGCCTTTGCATTGAGGGCTATCTGAAAACGGCTGTGGCGCTGAAGTTGCCTGTGAATGTGGAGTTGGTGGCATGTGAAACCCGCATGTGGAGCATTCTTTCGTGTGGGATGCTCTACCAGGTTCATTCCTAGATAATGCACTCATAGGGCACTAAGCATAGAGTGTGAAAACTGAGTTTCCTTGAGAGCTGCTTGGAAGCCTGATGGTGTGTGAAGTTAGTGAGCCAAATGGAGTTGTTCTCCCACAAGAACCACTCGGCTGATCCTTCTTCAATATGCCCTTCACCAACATGCAGTGTTTCCTTGATTGAATTAGCTCTCACACCAATATTTGCGTCTAGAGCCTTTGCATTGAGGGCTATCTGAAAACGGCTGTGGCGCTGAAGTTGCCTGTGAATGTGGAGTTGGTGGCATGTGAAACCCGCATGTGGAGCATTCGTTTGTGTGGGATGCTCTACCAGGTTCATTCCTAGATAATGCACTCAAAGGGCACTAAGCATAGAGTGTGAAAACTGAGTTTCCTTGAGAGCTGCTTGGAAGCCTGATGGTGTGTGAAGTTAGTGAGCCAAATGGAGTTGTTCTCCCACAAGAACCACTTGGCTGATCCTTCTTCAATATGCCCTTCACCAACATGCAGTGTTTCCTTGATTGAATTAGCTCTCACACCAATATTTGCGTCTAGAGCCTTTGCATTGAGGGCTATCTGAAAACGGCTGTGGCGCTGAAGTTGCCTGTGAATGTGGAGTTGGTGGCATGTGAAACCCGCATGTGGAGCATTCGTTTGTGTGGGATGCTCTACCAGGTTCATTCCTAGATAATGCACTCAAAGGGCACTAAGCATAGAGTGTGAAAACTGAGTTTCCTTGAGAGCTGCTTGGAAGCCTGATGGTGTGTGAAGTTAGTGAGCCAAATGGAGTTGTTCTCCCACAAGAACCACTTGGCTGATCCTTCTTCAATATGCCCTTCACCAACATGCAGTGTTTCCTTGATTGAATTAGCTCTCACACCAATATTTGCGTCTAGAGCCTTTGCATTGAGGGCTATCTGAAAAGGGCTGTGGCGCTGAAGTTGCCTGTGAATGTGGAGTTGGTGGCATGTGAAACCCGCATGTGGAGCATTCTTTCGTGTGGGATGCTCTACCAGGTTCATTCCTAGATAATGCACTCAAAGGGCACTAAACATAGAGTGTGAAAACTGAGTTTCCTTGAGAGCTGCTTGGAAGCCTGATGGTGTGTGAAGTTAGTGAGCCAAATGGAGTTGTTCTCCCACAAGAACCACTCGGCTGATCCTTCTTCAATATGCCCTTCACCAACATGCAGTGTTTCCTTGATTGAATTAGCTCTCACACCAATATTTGAGTCTAGAGCCTTTGCATTGAGGGCTATCTGAAAACGGCTGTGGCGCTGAAGTTGCCTGTGAATGTGGAGTTGGTGGCATGTGAAACCCGCATGTGGAGCATTCTTTCGTGTGGGATGCTCTACCAGGTTCATTCCTAGATAATGCACTCAAAGGGCACTAAACATAGAGTGTGAAAACTGAGTTTCCTTGAGAGCTGCTTGGAAGCCTGATGGTGTGTGAAGTTAGTGAGCCAAATGGAGTTGTTCTCCCACAAGAACCACTCGGCTGATCCTTCTTCAATATGCCCTTCACCAACATGCAGTGTTTCCTTGATTGAATTAGCTCTCACACCAATATTTGCGTCTAGAGCCTTTGCATTGAGGGCTATCTGAAAACGGCTGTGGCGCTGAAGTTGCCTGTGAATGTGGAGTTGGTGGCATGTGAAACCCGCATGTGGAGCATTCGTTTGTGTGGGATGCTCTACCAGGTTCATTCCTAGATAATGCACTCAAAGGGCACTAAGCATAGAGTGTGAAAACTGAGTTTCCTTGAGAGCTGCTTGGAAGCCTGATGGTGTGTGAAGTTAGTGAGCCAAATGGAGTTGTTCTCCCACAAGAACCACTTGGCTGATCCTTCTTCAATATGCCCTTCACCAACATGCAGTGTTTCCTTGATTGAATTAGCTCTCACACCAATATTTGCGTCTAGAGCCTTTGCATTGAGGGCTATCTGAAAACGGCTGTGGCGCTGAAGTTGCCTGTGAATGTGGAGTTGGTGGCATGTGAAACCCGCATGTGGAGCATTCGTTTGTGTGGGATGCTCTACCAGGTTCATTCCTAGATAATGCACTCAAAGGGCACTAAGCATAGAGTGTGAAAACTGAGTTTCCTTGAGAGCTGCTTGGAAGCCTGATGGTGTGTGAAGTTAGTGAGCCAAATGGAGTTGTTCTCCCACAAGAACCACTTGGCTGATCCTTCTTCAATATGCCCTTCACCAACATGCAGTGTTTCCTTGATTGAATTAGCTCTCACACCAATATTTGCGTCTAGAGCCTTTGCTTTGAGGGCTATCTGAAAACGGCTGTGGCGCTGAAGTTGCCTGTGAATGTGGAGTTGGTGGCATGTGAAACCCGCATGTGGAGCATTCTTTCGTGTGGGATGCTCTACCAGGTTCATTCCTAGATAATGCACTCAAAGGGCACTAAGCATAGAGTGTGAAAACTGAGTTTCCTTGAGAGCTGCTTGGAAGCCTGATGGTGTGTGAAGTTAGTGAGCCAAATGGAGTTGTTCTCCCACAAGAACCACTTGGCTGATCCTTCTTCAATATGCCCTTCACCAACATGCAGTGTTTCCTTGATTGAATTAGCTCTCACACCAATATTTGCGTCTAGAGCCTTTGCATTGAGGGCTATCTGAAAACGGCTGTGGCGCTGAAGTTGCCTGTGAATGTGGAGTTGGTGGCATGTGAAACCCGCATGTGGAACATTCGTTTGTGTGGGATGCTCTACCAGGTTCATTTCAGTCCTAGCCATAGAAAGGGCACTAAGCATAGAGTGTGAAAACTGAGTTTCCTTGAGAGCTGCTTGGAAGCCTGATGGTGTGTGAAGTTAGTGAGCCAAATGGAGTTGTTCTCTCACAAGAACCACTCGGCTGATCCTTCTTCAATATGCCCTTCACCAACATGCAGTGTTTCCTTGATTGAATTAGCTCTCACACCAATATTTGCGTCTAGAGCCTTTGCATTGAGGGCTATCTGAAAACGGCTGTGGCGCTGAAGTTGCCTGTGAATGTGGAGTTGGTGGCATGTGAAACCCGCATGTGGAGCATTCGTTTGTGTGGGATGCTCTACCAGGTTCATTCCTAGATAATGCACTCAAATGGCACTAAGCATAGAGTGTGAAAACTGAGTTTCCTTGAGAGCTGCTTGGAAGCCTGATGGTGTGTGAAGTTAGTGAGCCAAATGGAGTTGTTCTCCCACAAGAACCACTCGGCTGATCCTTCTTCAATATGCCCTTCACCAACATGCAGTGTTTCCTTGATTGAATTAGCTCTCACACCAATATTTGCGTCTAGAGCCTTTGCATTGAGGGCTATCTGAAAACGGCTGTGGCGCTGAAGTTGCCTGTGAATGTGGAGTTGGTGGCATGTGAAACCCGCATGTGGAGCATTCGTTTGTGTGGGATGCTCTACCAGGTTCATTCCTAGATAATGCACTCAAAGGGCACTAAGCATAGAGTGTGAAAACTGAGTTTCCTTGAGAGCTGCTTGGAAGCCTGATGGTGTGTGAAGTTAGTGAGCCAAATGGAGTTGTTCTCCCACAAGAACCACTTGGCTGATCCTTCTTCAATATGCCCTTCACCAACATGCAGTGTTTCCTTGATTGAATTAGCTCTCACACCAATATTTGCGTCTAGAGCCTTTGCATTGAGGGCTATCTGAAAACGGCTGTGGCGCTGAAGTTGCCTGTGAATGTGGAGTTGGTGGCATGTGAAACCCGCATGTGGAGCATTCGTTTGTGTGGGATGCTCTACCAGGTTCATTCCTAGATAATGCACTCAAAGGGCACTAAGCATAGAGTGTGAAAACTGAGTTTCCTTGAGAGCTGCTTGGAAGCCTGATGGTGTGTGAAGTTAGTGAGCCAAATGGAGTTGTTCTCCCACAAGAACCACTTGGCTGATCCTTCTTCAATATGCCCTTCACCAACATGCAGTGTTTCCTTGATTGAATTAGCTCTCACACCAATATTTGCGTCTAGAGCCTTTGCATTGAGGGCTATCTGAAAAGGGCTGTGGCGCTGAAGTTGCCTGTGAATGTGGAGTTGGTGGCATGTGAAACCCGCATGTGGAGCATTCTTTCGTGTGGGATGCTCTACCAGGTTCATTCCTAGATAATGCACTCAAAGGGCACTAAACATAGAGTGTGAAAACTGAGTTTCCTTGAGAGCTGCTTGGAAGCCTGATGGTGTGTGAAGTTAGTGAGCCAAATGGAGTTGTTCTCCCACAAGAACCACTCGGCTGATCCTTCTTCAATATGCCCTTCACCAACATGCAGTGTTTCCTTGATTGAATTAGCTCTCACACCAATATTTGAGTCTAGAGCCTTTGCATTGAGGGCTATCTGAAAACGGCTGTGGCGCTGAAGTTGCCTGTGAATGTGGAGTTGGTGGCATGTGAAACCCGCATGTGGAGCATTCGTTTGTGTGGGATGCTCTACCAGGTTCATTCCTAGATAATGCACTCAAAGGGCACTAAGCATAGAGTGTGAAAACTGAGTTTCCTTGAGAGCTGCTTGGAAGCCTGATTGTGTGTGAAGTTAGTGAGCCAAATGGAGTTGTTCTTCCACAAGAACCACTTGGCTGATCCTTCTTCAATATGCCCTTCACCAACATGCAGTGTTTCCTTGATTGAATTAGCTCTCACACCAATATTTGCGTCTAGAGCCTTTGCTTTGAGGGCTATCTGAAAACGGCTGTGGCGCTGAAGTTGCCTGTGAATGTGGAGTTGGTGGCATGTGAAACCCGCATGTGGAGCATTCTTTCGTGTGGGATGCTCTACCAGGTTCATTCCTAGATAATGCACTCAAAGGGCACTAAACATAGAGTGTGAAAACTGAGTTTCCTTGAGAGCTGCTTGGAAGCCTGATGGTGTGTGAAGTTAGTGAGCCAAATGGAGTTGTTCTCCCACAAGAACCACTCGGCTGATCCTTCTTCAATATGCCCTTCACCAACATGCAGTGTTTCCTTGATTGAATTAGCTCTCACACCAATATTTGCGTCTAGAGCCTTTGCATTGAGGGCTATCTGAAAACGGCTGTGGCGCTGAAGTTGCCTGTGAATGTGGAGTTGGTGGCATGTGAAACCCGCATGTGGAGCATTCGTTTGTGTGGGATGCTCTACCAGGTTCATTCCTAGATAATGCACTCAAAGGGCACTAAGCATAGAGTGTGAAAACTGAGTTTCCTTGAGAGCTGCTTGGAAGCCTGATGGTGTGTGAAGTTAGTGAGCCAAATGGAGTTGTTCTCCCACAAGAACCACTTGGCTGATCCTTCTTCAATATGCCCTTCACCAACATGCAGTGTTTCCTTGATTGAATTAGCTCTCACACCAATATTTGCGTCTAGAGCCTTTGCATTGAGGGCTATCTGAAAACGGCTGTGGCGCTGAAGTTGCCTGTGAATGTGGAGTTGGTGGCATGTGAAACCCGCATGTGGAGCATTCGTTTGTGTGGGATGCTCTACCAGGTTCATTCCTAGATAATGCACTCAAAGGGCACTAAGCATAGAGTGTGAAAACTGAGTTTCCTTGAGAGCTGCTTGGAAGCCTGATGGTGTGTGAAGTTAGTGAGCCAAATGGAGTTGTTCTCCCACAAGAACCACTTGGCTGATCCTTCTTCAATATGCCCTTCACCAACATGCAGTGTTTCCTTGATTGAATTAGCTCTCACACCAATATTTGCGTCTAGAGCCTTTGCTTTGAGGGCTATCTGAAAACGGCTGTGGCGCTGAAGTTGCCTGTGAATGTGGAGTTGGTGGCATGTGAAACCCGCATGTGGAGCATTCTTTCGTGTGGGATGCTCTACCAGGTTCATTCCTAGATAATGCACTCAAAGGGCACTAAGCATAGAGTGTGAAAACTGAGTTTCCTTGAGAGCTGCTTGGAAGCCTGATGGTGTGTGAAGTTAGTGAGCCAAATGGAGTTGTTCTCCCACAAGAACCACTTGGCTGATCCTTCTTCAATATGCCCTTCACCAACATGCAGTGTTTCCTTGATTGAATTAGCTCTCACACCAATATTTGCGTCTAGAGCCTTTGCATTGAGGGCTATCTGAAAACGGCTGTGGCGCTGAAGTTGCCTGTGAATGTGGAGTTGGTGGCATGTGAAACCCGCATGTGGAACATTCGTTTGTGTGGGATGCTCTACCAGGTTCATTTCAGTCCTAGCCATAGAAAGGGCACTAAGCATAGAGTGTGAAAACTGAGTTTCCTTGAGAGCTGCTTGGAAGCCTGATGGTGTGTGAAGTTAGTGAGCCAAATGGAGTTGTTCTCTCACAAGAACCACTCGGCTGATCCTTCTTCAATATGCCCTTCACCAACATGCAGTGTTTCCTTGATTGAATTAGCTCTCACACCAATATTTGCGTCTAGAGCCTTTGCATTGAGGGCTATCTGAAAACGGCTGTGGCGCTGAAGTTGCCTGTGAATGTGGAGTTGGTGGCATGTGAAACCCGCATGTGGAGCATTCGTTTGTGTGGGATGCTCTACCAGGTTCATTCCTAGATAATGCACTCAAATGGCACTAAGCATAGAGTGTGAAAACTGAGTTTCCTTGAGAGCTGCTTGGAAGCCTGATGGTGTGTGAAGTTAGTGAGCCAAATGGAGTTGTTCTCCCACAAGAACCACTCAGCTGATCCTTCTTCAATATGCCCTTCACCAACATGCAGTGTTTACTTGATTGAATTAGCTCTCACACCAATATTTGCGTCTAGAGCCTTTGCATTGAGGGCTATCTGAAAACGGCTGTGGCGCTGAAGTTGCCTGTGACTGTGGAGTTGGTGGCATGTGAAACCCGCATGTGGAGCTGTCGCTGTCCCGCAGCGATGGACTTGGTGCATGGAGCCAATAATAACACGCGTGGACTCCTGACTGATGGTCAAAAGCCGAGGTTTATTAGTAGCATCAGACTTTATACTCTGAGGGTCATATAGGATAAGGGAGGAAGTGCTGAGCTTATCAACAAAACCATTAATGCTTGTTTGGAACTCCTTTTGTCTTGTATATTCCACCAGGTGTTCTCATATACATATGCAGATGATATCCAATAAGGTATACAAAAGGTAGCCATTTGGTTATTCTCCTCCAAATATTATCCAACCAACTGTAATTCTGTGCTCACTGACCTTTTAGGGTCACAATGTCCTCCTACAAATCCCCCTTCTGTGTTTTGTAAAATTAGGCCTGAATGATGTACGTAGGGGAAAGATGCTCTTGGGAGAGCAGAAAAATGGGGAGAAACAATATTATTTAACCGAAAGCAGAGTGGCACAGGAACAGTGTAAAGACCAACATTGACATACATAGCAGCTGAGTTCAAACATAACATCAAAGTTCTTTACAGTTACATCTTGTTTAGCATTAACAGTTTTAAATTGATAAAAGCTTTTCAGGGAGATTCTTAACCCAATTTTGCAGTTTATAGAGGCTAAGTACAGTTTTGCATTTAACAATTGAAGAATAGAAAAGTTTTAGGTAGGTGAGCAGGGAAATCCCCAACAACTTAGTGAGGAAGAATTTAACTCTACATGGGACTCACAAGCAACCCTGATGGTTGGTGTAAGAGAGGGCTGGGAGCCAAGGCTGGAACTAGTTAAGAACTAGAGGAAGCTCCTCCTACAATCCTTTTGTCTCTGAGTGCCTCCCGGGGCTCCTGGCTTAAGTTCCCAGGTCACCAGACCCTATGAGCAGGGTACTGGGCTGCTTCAATCCTTTGTGAGAAATCCAATAGGAAAGGACTGACCTCAGAGTTCTCGGCCTCCAAGGGCACTCATCTTCCTTGTGATCTCCTTGGCAGTCGGGATACGGTTCTCGATGTCCTTGATGAGGCAGATATCCACTGCTTCTGCAGCGAAAGCACATGGGAGGCCTCCGGGACTAGGATAGAGGGCTCCTCTTATCCTCCTGCTCCACCCTGAGATCCCCCTTGCTCTATACACACAACCTCCTTTAAGAGGGTGTCAGAGTCGTCCTTGGATGCCACCACAAATTTCTATGGCTTTTCTAATGTCTAAGGTCATTAAAATCTATAAATAACAAGTTACACTTAAAGTCTTCCTCAAACATTCTAAGAAGGTGGAGAATTTCTCTGCACTCCTGACCTGTAGTAGAACCAGAGGAATATTAAACAAATTTAGCTTTTCAGTTCTTAGAGGCAGCTCCACTGGGGGTTCCATCTTCTCCAGGGGCAGCGTTGAGTTCAAGGGAGCTGCAGCACTTTCGAGGTCAGATGAGCCATAGTTTTGAGGATCCATCAGGAAATTCTAGGGACAAGAGCATAACCTTTCCCACGGATTATTAGTGTTTATCAAATGCATCATAATGTCAAGGACAGTTGCGCTTGATGCACCAATCTCTTAGGATCCCTCACATCACCCGGTGTTGGGAGGGGTCTGGCCTCCTCCTCCTCCTCCAATGTCTGCTTGATGGAGATGGATCTTTCAGGATGAAGTCGCGAATTTGTCTTACTGCAGGCACTTCCTCCGGTGAATGGAGTCCAGGGCTTTACATTACCAGCTGGCACCCACACAGGCTGCAGCTCAGTTTCTGGAAAAACACAAACAAACCCTCTTCCCACAGTTAGCAAGGGGTCAGGATCTCTCCACTTGTGAGTGGCTGGGTCCCTCCATCAAACCAAAGGCATTTGTGTTGGGCCTGCAAGCAGCCTCTAGTGACGCAGAGCTGGTGCTCACCAGGAGACAAAATCTGAACAAAATTTAAGGTGAGTAAGACCAAATTAATGCATTTACAGGGGTAGCATATTCCCCCCTCTGCTTTTAAAGCATAACTTTAACATCTATGTGGTTTTACAATCCTATCAGAAAGCTCTGGGCGTGGCTGCAGATTGCCACAGCCCCAAGGCAACCTGCTCTTGATAAACAAACAGCAACACATGATAACAATTTGAAACAACTTTTTACAAAGGACAAAATGTTAAGACACACATGTATGCGCGCGCACACACAGACACACACACACACACTTTTGGAGACTTGAAAATATTATTCTCAACCAAGCTTAGTAGTAGTGTTCACCAAAAACCAGTAAGTGAAACCATTAAGTCAATAGTTTTGAACTGAGAAACTCAGACAAAAACATTGACCATGCTATGAAATCCCTCCATCAATCTAAAATTGCAAATTTCAGTCTTCCCAGCAATACAGCCATGCTAAGAATACATAATTAGCAACACAAACTAAAATTAAACCTTCACAACTCCATGGATGTATACAACGTTTTGACACAATAAAATTTTACTCCATCTGTTATTTAGCAATAATCTTAGTATAATCCAATAGCCTGGTCAACTGTCTCCACAAAACGGGAGATAGATCCGTTGGCATTCTTGAGGCCTCATAAGAATACCAAGGGAATCCCTAGGATTTGAAACCTTTGAATTCTTAAATGCTTTTTTAAGGATAGCTAAAAATATCTGAAACAAGATTTGTTGTTGACATTAGCATAACATATGATAGATTACAATTGGTTATTGATGCGAGATCATCACTCAAATATCTTTAAAACAAATACAAAACCTTGACACATTAAAGGCAGTGAGAAATTTGATAACCAGCCAAAAACACAAGAATTACATTAATACATGCAATTAATACATGCAAACACTTTGTAGACAATGAATATCACATTAACTTATACCTTGAAATAATCAAATAGTGTTCGAGTTCAATTTTATACCAAATTATTTATGATAAAATTTCACATTTTTATTAAATGTCCCCCCAAAAAACCCTCAGGATTTACAAAAGCCTAGTATCTTCTTTGAATTCTAAGCTCCCAAAAGTTGCAATGGATATACAGATGAAGTCAGTTTGCTAAACATCTACCACAACAAAAGACCTTGAAATTGGTGATTATTGTGAAAGCTAGCCACTAAACTGAAGGCCAGCTTCCTCAGCATTATAAAATATTCCAAAAGACATGCGGTTACAACTTGGGTACATTAACAAACAAAACAGCAAACATTCACTTTATAATGATATAATGACATCACCCAAACACTCCTTAAAGCAAGAACATCGCTTTTGTTAATTTTAAACAATGAGAACGTAATGAGGCAGTGAACATAAAAATTAACTTAATATAAAGACTTGTACTTAAAAATTAGTATACATGATTAAGCAATGCTGTATAGGAAAAAGCACTATATGAATAACATGCATACACCACAACTGATTGGAATTTCAGCCTCCAGGATTTATACCTGCAGGGTGAGGAGCACAGGTGGGGCAATGAGACAGTGGCAGTTTTAAGTTTGTAGCTTCTCTGCAGATTCCTGTTTTGTAAACCTGTGAATGTTTGGGACCTGGGGCTGACCCCTTCCAGAGTCTTCTGGCCACAGGCATCTGCCATCACGGTCAAATTTGGATTTACATTCTTTTTTCCAGTGTTGGCCTCTTCGGCACTTAGGACATATTCCAGGGGAGTGACTGTTAAAAGTATCCGCAGGGTATTTTTGAGTTGAAGGAAGCATTCGGCAATCTTTTCTAAGGTGTCCTGGCTTGCCACAATTAAAACATTTAGCCTTCATTTGTTTTTGAATAGCAAAAGTTTCAAGTGCTGCTAGGCTGGCACGGTGCTTAAATGTCCCTATGTTGCGACAGGCTTTCAGGTAACCCAGAAGATCCTCTCTTTCTTTTATAGGACGAATAACAGCCTGGCAGTCCTCATTCGCATTATCAAAGGCCAGTTGCTTTAACAACAATTTCCTAGTGCCTTCTCCCCTAACTTGTTTTTCTATAGAGTCTGTCAAACGTCTTACAAAATCAGCATAAGATTCTCTGGCTCCTTGAATGACTTTTGTATAACTGCCTGCAAATTCAGACCCAGTTTCAGTTTTCTCCCATGCCCACAATGCTACGTCTCGTATATGCATGAGCGCAGCTTGAGGTAGCTGTATCTGTTGCTCTGTAGTAACCCACTGTCCATCTCCAACCAACATATCATAAGTCAATTGTCCCCCACCAGGGAGTTGCCGACCTGATGCTCCTAAGGACAGCAGTTTTTCCTTAGCCATATCGCTTCTCCACATTTTCCATTGTAAATATTGAGAAGGAGAAAACCCTACTTTTGCTATTACTTCAAAATCATAAGGAATCCAGTTTGCTCCCTGGCTCCAGCCATTTAAATATTCCCACACATAAGAAGAAGTAGGTCCGTAGGACACACAAGCCTTTTTAAAAGCTATGATGGCATTAACATCTAGGCTTTCATAGGTAGGTTGGTTATTTTCTTGACTAAGTATGATTGGAAAAAGCAATCGGAATTCATGAGGTCTCCGGGGAACATCAGACATTTGGAAACATTTTTGATCAGATTTAAGAGCAAGACGGCATGGGCTGATATTTAACTGTTGCTTTATCCCAGCCTCATTTACCTCACTAGAGAAATCCTGTGGTTTAACACTGAAAATTTTCTTTTTCTTAGTTCTGATTTCATTATCAGTCACATTATGGTAACATCTTCCAAGTTTTCTTTTCCTAATTTCCACATCTGAAGTATAAGGCCTTTCTCTTTTAGCTGCATTACAGTGGCATCTCCTCGTGGGAGGGTCTCTCACACATTCTTTCTCATCTTCATCTGTAGTATAAGCCATTTCTTTCCTAGCCACATTACGGTGGCGTCTCCCGTCAGGGAAATCTCTCACAGGCTCCTCTTGGCCATCCTCCTCATCTGTACTATGAGGCGTTTCCTTTTTAGCCATATTACAGCGTCCTTTCCTGTTAGGTGGGCCTCTTAAGGATTCCCTTTCTCTTTCTTCCTTGTTCGTACTATGAAACACTTCTTTTTTAGCTACATTTTGGGGGTGTCTCCCCTTAGAGGAATTTCTTGCAGATTCCCCTTCTAAAATTATAATAATAGCTCTAATTAAAGCCGATATAATCCAAAAACTAACTTGAATATCTTCTATCCTTCCGGCCTTTTCACCATTTTTCTGAGTAAAATTCTTAAGTCCAGTTTCTAGTGTCCATTCATCTGGAGACCAAGGATTATATTCACTAACAAGCTCTAAATAAGAATGCAATTGCTGCCTAGTTATCTTCGTTCCACTTTTCACTAAAAAATTCTGCATAAGAGAGATAAAAGACTGTGCCCTACACTGGTTCTGGCCCATTGTCCCACTCACCACTTTCTGTGGGGGTCTCCGCTGCACTTTCTCTTCTTATTTCAAGTCCCCGTTCAGGCGCCAGTTGTCGCTGTCCCGCAGCGATGGACTTGGTGCACGGAGCCGATAATAACACGCGTGGACTCCTGACTGATGGTCAAAAGCCGAGGTTTATTAGTAGCATCAGACTTTATACTCTGAGGGTCATATAGGATAAGGGAGGAAGTGATGAGCTTATCAACAAAACCATTAATGCTTGTTTGAAACTCCTTTTGTCTTGTATATTCCACCAGGTGTTCTCATATACATATGCAGATGATATCCAATAAGGTATACAAAAGGTAGCAATTTGGTTATTCTCCTCCAAATATTCCAACCAACTGTAATTCTGTGCTCACTGACCTTTTAGGGTCACAATGTCCTCCTACATGGAGCATTCTTTTGTGTGGGATGCTCTACCAGGTTCATTCCTAGATAATGCACTCAAAGGGCACTAAGCATAGAGTGTGAAAACTGAGTTTCCTTGAGAGCTGCTTGGAAGCCTGATGGTGTGTGAAGTTAGTGAGCCAAATGGAGTTGTTCTCCCACAAGAACCACTTGGCTGATCCTTCTTCAATATGCCCTTCACCAACATGCAGTGTTTCCTTGATTGAATTAGCTCTCACACCAATATTTGCGTCTAGAGCCTTTGCATTGAGGGCTATCTGAAAACAGCTGTGGCGCTGAAGTTGCCTGTGAGTGTGGAGTTGGTGGCATGTGAAACCCGCATGTGGAGCATTCGTTTGTGTGGGATGCTCTACCAGGTTCATTCCTAGATAATGCACTCAAAGGGCACTAAGCATAGAGTGTGAAACCTGAGTTTCCTTGAGAGCTGCTTGGAAGCCTGATGGTGTGTGAAGTTAGTGAGCCAAATGGAGTTGTTCTCCCACAAGAACCACTCGGCTGATCCTTCTTCAATATGCCCTTCACCAACATGCAGTGTTTCCTTGATTGAATTAGCTCTCACACCAATATTTGCGTCTAGAGCCTTTGCATTGAGGGCTATCTGAAAACGGCTGTGGCACTGAAGTTGCCTGTGAATGTGGAGTTGGTGGCATGTGAAACCCGCATGTGGAGCATTCGTTTGTGTGGGATGCTCTACCAGGTTCATTTCAGTAATAGCCATACGAAAGGCACTAAGCATAGAGTGTGAAAACTGAGTTTCCTTGAGAGCTGCTTGGAAGCCTGATGGTGTGTGAAGTTAGTGAGCCAAATGGAGTTGTTCTCCCACAAGAACCACTCGGCTGATCCTTCTTCAATATGCCCTTCACCAACATGCAGTGTTTCCTTGATTGAATTAGCTCTCACACCAATATTTGCGTCTAGAGCCTTTGCATTGAGGGCTATCTGAAAACGGCTGTGGCGCTGAAGTTGCCTGTGAATGTGGAGTTGGTAGCATGTGAAACCCGCATGTGGAGCATTCGTTTGTGTGGGATGCTCTACCAGGTTCATTTCAGTCCTAGCCATACAAAGGGCACTGAGCATAAAGTGTGAAAACTGAGTTTCCTTGAGAGCTGCTTGGAAACCTGATGGTGTGTGAAGTTAGTGAGCCAAATGGAGTTGTTCTCCCACAAGAACCACTCGGCTGATCCTTCTTCAATATGCCCTTCACCAACATGCAGTGTTTCCTTGATTGAATTAGCTCTCACACCAATATTTGCGTCTAGAGCCTTTGCATTGAGGGCTATCTGAAAACGGCTGTGGCGCTGAAGTTGCCTGTGAATGTGGATTTGGTGGCATGTGAAACCCGCATGTGGAGCATTCGTTTGTGTGGGATGCTCTACCAGGTTCATTCCTAGATAAGGCACTCAAAGGGCACTAAGCATAGAGTGTGAAAACTGAGTTTCCTTGAGAGCTGCTTGGAAGCCTGATGGTGTGTGAAGTTAGTGAGCCAAATGGAGTTGTTCTCCCACAAGAACCACTCGGCTGATCCTTCTTCAATATGCCCTTCACCAACATGCAGTGTTTCCTTGATTGAATTAGCTCTCACACCAATATTTGCGTCTAGAGCCTTTGCATTGAGGGCTATCTGAAAACGGCTGTGGCGCTGAAGTTGCCTGTGAATGTGGAGTTGGTGGCATGTGAAACCCGCATGTGGAGCATTCGTTTGTGTGGGATGCTCTACCAGGTTCATTCCTAGATAATGCACTCAAAGGGCACTAAGCATAGAGTGTGAAAACTGAGTTTCCTTGAGAGCTGCTTGGAAGCCTGATGGTGTGTGAAGTTAGTGAGCCAAATGGAGTTGTTCTCCCACAAGAACCACTCGGCTGATCCTTCTTCAATATGCCCTTCACCAACATGCAGTGTTTCCATGATTGAATTAGCTCTCACACCAATATTTGCGTCTAGAGCCTTTGCATTGAGGGCTATCTGAAAACGGCTGTGGCGCTGAAGTTGCCTGTGAATGTGGAGTTGGTGGCATGTGAAACCCGCATGTGGAGCATTCGTTTGTGTGGGATGCTCTACCAGGTTCATTCCTAGATAATGCACTCAAAGGGCACTAAGCATAGAGTGTGAAAACTGAGTTTCCTTGAGAGCTGCTTGGAAGCCTGATGGTGTGTGAAGTTAGTGAGCCAAATGGAGTTGTTCTCCCACAAGAACCACTCGGCTGATCCTTCTTCAATATGCCCTTCACCAACATGCAGTGTTTCCTTGATTGAATTAGCTCTCACACCAATATTTGCGTCTAGAGCCTTTGCATTGAGGGCTATCTGAAAACGGCTGTGGCGCTGAAGTTGCCTGTGAATGTGGAGTTGGTGACATGTGAAACCCGCATGTGTAGCATTCGTTTGTGTGGGATGCTCTACCAGGTTCATTTCAGTCCTAGTCATACAAAGGGCACTAAGCATAGAGTGTGAAAACTGAGTTTCCTTGAGAGCTGCTTGGAAGCCTGATGGTGTGTGAAGTTAGTGAGCCAAATGGAGTTGTTCTCCCACAAGAACCACTCGGCTGATCCTTCTTCAATATGCCCTTCACCAACATGCAGTGTTTCCTTGATTGAATTAGCTCTCACACCAATATTTGCGTCTAGAGCCTTTGCATTGAGGGCTATCTGAAAACGGCTGTGGCGCTGAAGTTGCCTGTGAATGTGGAGTTGGTGGCATGTGAAACCCGCATGTGGAGCATTCGTTTGTGTGGGATGCTCTACCAGGTTCATTTCAGTCCTAGCCATACAAAGGGCACTAAGCATAGAGTGTGAAAACTGAGTTTCCTTGAGAGCTGCTTGGAAGCCTGATGGTGTGTGAAGTTAGTGAGCCAAATGGAGTTGTTCTCCCACAAGAACCACTCGGCTGATCCTTCTTCAATATGCCCTTCACCAACATGCAGTGTTTCCTTGATTGAATTAGCTCTCACACCAATATTTGCGTCTAGAGCCTTTGCATTGAGGGCTATCTGAAAACGGCTGCGGCGCTGAAGTTGCCTGTGAATGTGGAGTTGGTGACATGTGAAACCCGCATGTGGAGCATTCGTTTGTGTGGGATGCTCTACCAGGTTCATTCCTAGATAATGCACTCAAAGGGCACTAAGCATAGAGTGTGAAAACTGAGTTTCCTTGAGAGCTGCTTGGAAGCCTGATGGTGTGTGAAGTTAGTGAGCCAAATGGAGTTGTTCTCCCACAAGAACCACTCGGCTGATCCTTCTTCAATATGCCCTTCACCAACATGCAGTGTTTCCTTGATTGAATTAGCTCTCACACCAATATTTGCGTCTAGAGCCTTTGCATTGAGGGCTATCTGAAAACGGCTGTGGCGCTGAAGTTGCCTGTGAATGTGGAGTTGGTAGCATGTGAAACCCGCATGTGGAGCATTCGTTTGTGTGGGATGCTCTACCAGGTTCATTTCAGTCCTAGCCATACAAAGGGCACTGAGCATAAAGTGTGAAAACTGAGTTTCCTTGAGAGCTGCTTGGAAACCTGATGGTGTGTGAAGTTAGTGAGCCAAATGGAGTTGTTCTCCCACAAGAACCACTCGGCTGATCCTTCTTCAATATGCCCTTCACCAACATGCAGTGTTTCCTTGATTGAATTAGCTCTCACACCAATATTTGCGTCTAGAGCCTTTGCATTGAGGGCTATCTGAAAACGGCTGTGGCGCTGAAGTTGCCTGTGAATGTGGATTTGGTGGCATGTGAAACCCGCATGTGGAGCATTCTTTCGTGTGGGATGCTCTACCAGGTTCATTCCTAGATAATGCACTCAAAGGGCACTAAGCATAGAGTGTGAAAACTGAGTTTCCTTGAGAGCTGCTTGGAAGCCTGATGGTGTGTGAAGTTAGTGAGCCAAATGGAGTTGTTCTCCCACAAGAACCACTCGGCTGATCCTTCTTCAATATGCCCTTCACCAACATGCAGTGTTTCCTTGATTGAATTAGCTCTCACACCAATATTTGCGTCTAGAGCCTTTGCATTGAGGGCTATCTGAAAACGGCTGTGGCGCTGAAGTTGCCTGTGAATGTGGAGTTGGTGGCATGTGAAACCCGCATGTGGAGCATTCGTTTGTGTGGGATGCTCTACCAGGTTCATTCCTAGATAATGCACTCAAAGGGCACTAAGCATAGAGTGTGAAAACTGAGTTTCCTTGAGAGCTGCTTGGAAGCCTGATGGTGTGTGAAGTTAGTGAGCCAAATGGAGTTGTTCTCCCACAAGAACCACTTGGCTGATCCTTCTTCAATATGCCCTTCACCAACATGCAGTGTTTCCATGATTGAATTAGCTCTCACACCAATATTTGCGTCTAGAGCCTTTGCATTGAGGGCTATCTGAAAACGGCTGTGGCGCTGAAGTTGCCTGTGAATGTGGAGTTGGTGGCATGTGAAACCCGCATGTGGAGCATTCGTTTGTGTGGGATGCTCTACCAGGTTCATTCCTAGATAATGCACTCAAAGGGCACTAAGCATAGAGTGTGAAAACTGAGTTTCCTTGAGAGCTGCTTGGAAGCCTGATGGTGTGTGAAGTTAGTGAGCCAAATGGAGTTGTTCTCCCACAAGAACCACTCGGCTGATCCTTCTTCAATATGCCCTTCACCAACATGCAGTGTTTCCTTGATTGAATTAGCTCTCACACCAATATTTGCGTCTAGAGCCTTTGCATTGAGGGCTATCTGAAAACGGCTGTGGCGCTGAAGTTGCCTGTGAATGTGGAGTTGGTGACATGTGAAACCCGCATGTGTAGCATTCGTTTGTGTGGGATGCTCTACCAGGTTCATTTCAGTCCTAGTCATACAAAGGGCACTAAGCATAGAGTGTGAAAACTGAGTTTCCTTGAGAGCTGCTTGGAAGCCTGATGGTGTGTGAAGTTAGTGAGCCAAATGGAGTTGTTCTCCCACAAGAACCACTCGGCTGATCCTTCTTCAATATGCCCTTCACCAACATGCAGTGTTTCCTTGATTGAATTAGCTCTCACACCAATATTTGCGTCTAGAGCCTTTGCATTGAGGGCTATCTGAAAACGGCTGTGGCGCTGAAGTTGCCTGTGAATGTGGAGTTGGTGGCATGTGAAACCCGCATGTGGAGCATTCGTTTGTGTGGGATGCTCTACCAGGTTCATTTCAGTCCTAGCCATACAAAGGGCACTAAGCATAGAGTGTGAAAACTGAGTTTCCTTGAGAGCTGCTTGGAAGCCTGATGGTGTGTGAAGTTAGTGAGCCAAATGGAGTTGTTCTCCCACAAGAACCACTCGGCTGATCCTTCTTCAATATGCCCTTCACCAACATGCAGTGTTTCCTTGATTGAATTAGCTCTCACACCAATATTTGCGTCTAGAGCCTTTGCATTGAGGGCTATCTGAAAACGGCTGTGGCGCTGAAGTTGCCTGTGAATGTGGAGTTGGTGACATGTGAAACCCGCATGTGGAGCATTCGTTTGTGTGGGATGCTCTACCAGGTTCATTTCAGTCCTAGCCATACAAAGGGCACTAAGCATAGAGTGTGAAAACTGAGTTTCCTTGAGAGCTGCTTGGAAGCCTAATGGTGTGTGAAGTTAGTGAGCCAAATGGAGTTGTTCTCCCACAAGAACCACTCGGCTGATCCTTCTTCAATATGCCCTTCACCAACATGCAGTGTTTCCTTGATTGAATTAGCTCTCACACCAATATTTGCGTCTAGAGCCTTTGCATTGAGGGCTATCTGAAAACGGCTGTGGCGCTGAAGTTGCCTGTGAATGTGGAGTTGGTGGCATGTGAAACCCGCATGTGGAGCATTCGTTTGTGTGGGATGCTCTACCAGGTTCATTCCTAGATAATGCACTCAAAGGGCACTAAACATAGAGTGTGAAAACTGAGTTTCCTTGAGAGCTGCTTGGAAGCCTGATGGTGTGTGAAGTTAGTGAGCCAAATGGAGTTGTTCTCCCACAAGAACCACTCGGCTGATCCTTCTTCAATATGCCCTTCACTAACATTCAGTGTTTCCTTGATTGAATTAGCTCTCACACCAATATTTGCGTCTAGAGCCTTTGCATTGAGGGCTATCTGAAAACGGCTGTGGCGCTGCAGTTGCCTGTGAATGTGGAGTTGGTGGCATGTGAAACCCGCATGTGGAGCATTCGTTTGTGTGGGATGCTGACCACGCTTCATTTCAGTCCTAGGCACACAAAGGGCACTAAGCATAGAGTGTGAAAACTGAGTTTCCTTGAGAGCTGCTTGGAAGCCTGATGGTGTGTGAAGTTAGTGAGCCAAATGGAGTTGTTCTCCCACAAGAACCACTCGGGTGATCCTTCTTCAATATGCCCTTCACCAACATGCAATGTTTCCTTGATTGAATTAGCTCTCACACCAATATTTGCATCTAGAGCCTTTGCATTGAGGGCTATCTGAAAACGGCTGTGGCGCTGAAGTTGCCTGTGAATGTGGAGTTGGTGGCATGTGAAACCCGCATGTGGAGCATTCGTTTGTGTGGGATGCTCTACCAGGTTCATTCCTAGATAATGCACTCAAAGGGCACTAAGCATAGAGTGTGAAAACTGAGTTTCCTTGAGAGCTGCTTGGAAGCCTGATGGTGTGTGAAGTTAGTGAGCCAAATGGAGTTGTTCTCCCACAAGAACCACTCGGCTGATCCTTCTTCAATATGCCCTTCACCAACATGCAGTGTTTCCTTGATTGAATTAGCTCTCACACCAATATTTGCGTCTAGAGCCTTTGCATTGAGGGCTATCTGAAAACGGCTGTGGCGCTGAAGTTGCCTGTGAATGTGGAGTTGGTGGCATGTGAAACCCGCATGTGGAGCATTCGTTTGTGTGGGATGCTCTACCAGGTTCATTTCAGTCCTAGCCATACAAAGGGCACTAAGCATAGAGTGTGAAAACTGAGTTTCCTTGAGAGCTGCTTGGAAGCCTGATGGTGTGTGAAGTTAGTGAGCCAAATGGAGTTGTTCTCCCACAAGAACCACTCGGCTGATCCTTCTTCAATATGCCCTTCACCAACATGCAGTGTTTCCTTGATTGAATTAGCTCTCACACCAATATTTGCGTCTAGAGCCTTTGCATTGAGGGCTATCTGAAAACGGCTGTGGCGCTGAAGTTGCCTGTGAATGTGGAGTTGGTGGCATGTGAAACCCGCATGTGGAGCATTCGTTTGTGTGGGATGCTCTACCAGGTTCATTCCTAGATAATGCACTCAAAGGGCACTAAACACAGAGTGTGAAAACTGAGTTTCCTTGAGAGCTGCTTGGAAGCCTGATGGTGTGTGAAGTTAGTGAGCCAAATGGAGTTGTTCTCCCACAAGAACCACTTGGCTGATCCTTCTTCAATATGCCCTTCACCAACATGCAGTGTTTCCATGATTGAATTAGCTCTCACACCAATATTTGCGTCTAGAGCCTTTGCATTGAGGGCTATCTGAAAACGGCTGTGGCGCTGAAGTTGCCTGTGAATGTGGAGTTGGTGGCATGTGAAACCCGCATGTGGAGCATTCGTTTGTGTGGGATGCTCTACCAGGTTCATTTCAGTCCTAGCCATACAAAGGGCACTAAGCATAGAGTGTGAAAACTGAGTTTCCTTGAGAGCTGCTTGGAAGCCTGATGGTGTGTGAAGTTAGTGAGCCAAATGGAGTTGTTCTCCCACAAGAACCACTCGGCTGATCCTTCTTCAATATGCCCTTCACCAACATGCAGTGTTTCCTTGATTGAATTAGCTCTCACACCAATATTTGCGTCTAGAGCCTTTGCATTGAGGGCTATCTGAAAACGGCTGTGGCGCTGAAGTTGCCTGTCAATGTGGAGTTGGCGGCATGTGAAACCCGCATGTGGAGCATTCGTTTGTGTGGGATGCTCTACCAGGTTCATTCCTAGATAATGCACTCAAAGGGCACTAAACATAGAGTGTGAAAACTGAGTTTCCTTGAGAGCTGCTTGGAAGCCTGATGGTGTGTGAAGTTAGTGAGCCAAATGGAGTTGTTCTCCCACAAGAACCACTCGGCTGATCCTTCTTCAATATGCCCTTCACCAACATGCAGTGTTTCCTTGATTGAATTAGCTCTCACACCAATATTTGAGTTTAGAGCCTTTGCATTGAGGGCTATCTGAAAACGGCTGTGGCGCTGAAGTTGCCTGTGTATGTGGAGTTGGTGGCATGTGAAACCCGCATGTGGAGCATTCGTTTGTGTGGGATGCTCTACCAGGTTCATTCCTAGATAATGCACTCAAAGGGCACTAAGCATAGAGTGTGAAAACTGAGTTTCCTTGAGAGCTGCTTGGAAGCCTGATTGTGTGTGAAGTTAGTGAGAGAAATGGAGTTGTTCTCCCACAAGAACCACTCGGCTGATCCTTCTTCAATATGCCTTTCACCAACATGCAGTGTTTCCTTGATTGAATTAGCTCTCACACCAATATTTGCGTCTAGAGCCTTTGCATTGAGGGCTATCTGAAAACGGCTGTGGCGCTGAAGTTGCCTGTGAATGTGGAGTTGGTGGCATGTGAAACCCGCATGTGGAGCATTCGTTTGTGTGGGATGCTCTACCAGGTTCATTCCTAGATAATGCACTCAAAGGGCACTAAACATAGAGTGTGAAAACCGAGTTTCCTTGAGAGCTGCTTGGAAGCCTGATGGTGTGTGAAGTTAGTGAGCCAAATGGAGTTGTTCTCCCACAAGAACCACTCGGCTGATCCTTCTTCAATATGCCCTTCACCAACATGCAGTGTTTCCTTGATTGAATTAGCTCTCACACCAATTTTTGCGTCTAGAGCCTTTGCATTGAGGGCTATCTGAAAACGGCTGTGGCGCTGAAGTTGCCTGTGAATGTGGAGTTGGTGGCATGTGAAACCCGCATGTGGAGCATTCGTTTGTGTGGGATGCTCTACCAGGTTCATTCCTAGATAATGCACTCAAAGGACACTAAACATAGAGTGTGAAAACTGAGTTTCCTTGAGAGCTGCTTGGAAGCCTGATGGTGTGTGAAGTTAGTGAGCCAAATGGAGTTGTTCTCCCACAAGAACCACTCGGCTGATCCTTCTTCAATATGCCCTTCACCAACATGCAGTGTTTCCTTGATTGAATTAGCTCTCACACCAATATTTGCGTCTAGAGCCTTTGCATTGAGGGCTATCTGAAAACGGCTGTGGCGCTGAAGTTGCCTGTGAATGTGGAGTTGGTGGCATGTGAAACCCGCATGTGGAGCATTCGTTTGTGTGGGATGCTCTACCAGGTTCATTCCTAGATAATGCACTCAAAGGGCACTAAGCATAGAGTGTGAAAACTGAGTTTCCTTGAGAGCTGCTTGGAAGCCTGATGGTGTGTGAAGTTAGTGAGCCAAATGGAGTTGTTCTCCCACAAGAACCACTCGGCTGATCCTTCTTCAATATGCCCTTCACCAACATCCAGTGTTTCCTGGATTGAATTAGCTCTCACACCAATATTTGCGTCTAGAGCCTTTGCATTGAGGGCTATCTGAAAACGGCTGTGGCGCTGAAGTTGCCTGTGAATGTGGAGTTGGTGGCATGTGAAACCCGCATGTGGAGCATTCGTTTGTGTCGGATGCTGACCAAGCTTAATTTCAGTCCTAGACACAAAGGGCACTAAGCATAGAGTGTGAAAACTGAGTTTCCTTGAGAGCTGCTTGGAAGCCTGATGGTGTGTGAAGTTAGTGAGCCAAATGGAGTTGTTCTCCCACAAGAACCACTCGGCTGATCCTTCTTCAATATGCCCTTCACCAACATGCAGTGTTTCCTTGATTGAATTAGCTCTCACACCAATATTTGCGTCTAGAGCCTTTGCATTGAGGGCTATCTGAAAACGGCTGTGGCGCTGAAGTTGCCTGTGAATGTGGAGTTGGTGGCATGTGAAACCCGCATGTGGAGCATTCGTTTGTGTGGGATGCTCTACCAGGTTCATTCCTAGATAATGCACTCAAAGGGCACTAAGCATAGAGTGTGAAAACTGAGTTTCCTTGAGAGCTGCTTGGAAGCCTGATGGTGTGTGTAGTTAGTGAGCCAAATGGAGTTGTTCTCTCACAAGAACCACTCGGCTGATCCTTCTTCAATATGCCCTTCACCAACATGCAGTGTTTCCTTGATTGAATTAGCTCTCACACCAATATTTGCGTCTAGAGCCTTTGCATTGAGGGCTATCTGAAAACGGCTGTGGCGCTGAAGTTGCCTGTGAATGTGGAGTTGGTGGCATGTGAAACCCGCATGTGGAGCATTCGTTTGTGTCGGATGCTCTACCAGGTTCATTCCTAGATAATGCACTCAAAGGGCACTAAGCATAGAGTGTGAAAACTGAGTTTCCTTGAGAGCTGCTTGGAAGCCTGATGGTGTGTGAAGTTAGTGAGCCAAATGGAGTTGTTCTCCCACAAGAACCACTCGGCTGATCCTTCTTCAATATGCCCTTCACCAACATGCAGTGTTTCCTTGATTGAATTAGCTCTCACACCAATATTTGCGTCTAGAGCCTTTGCATTGAGGGCTATCTGAAAACGGCTGTGGCGCTGAAGTTGCCTGTGAATGTGGAGTTGGTGGCATGTGAAACCCGCATGTGGAGCATTCGTTTGTGTGGGATGCTCTACCAGGTTCATTCCTAGATAATGCACTCAAAGGACACTAAGCATAGAGTGTGAAAACTGAGTTTCCTTGAGAGCTGCTTGGAAGCCTGATGGTGTGTGAAGTTAGTGAGCCAAATGGAGTTGTTCTCCCACAAGAACCACTCGGCTGATCCTTCTTCAATATGCCCTTCACCAACATGCAGTGTTTCCTTGATTGAATTAGCTCTCACACCAATATTTGCGTCTAGAGCCTTTGCATTGAGGGCTATCTGAAAACGGCTGTGTCGATGAAGTTGCCTGTGAATGTGGAGTTGGTGACATGTGAAACCCGCATGTGGAGCATTCGTTTGTGTGGGATGCTCTACCAAGTTCATTTCAGTCCTAGTCATACAAAGGGCACTAAGCATAGAGTGTGAAAACTGAGTTTCCTTGAGAGCTGCTTGGAAGCCTGATGGTGTGTGAAGTTAGTGAGCCAAATGGAGTTGTTCTCCCACAAGAACCACTCGGCTGATCCTTCTTCAATATGCCCTTCACCAACATGCAGTGTTTCCTTGATTGAATTAGCTCTCACACCAATATTTGCGTCTAGAGCCTTTGCATTGAGGGCTATCTGAAAACGGCTGTGGCGCTGAAGTTGCCTGTGAATGTGGAGTTGGTGGCATGTGAAACCCGCATGTGGAGCATTCGTTTGTGTGGGATGCTCTACCAGGTTCATTCCTAGATAATGCACTCAAAGGGCACTAAGCATAGAGTGTGAAAACTGAGTTTCCTTGAGAGCTGCTTGGAAGCCTGATGGTGTGTGAAGTTAGTGAGCCAAATGGAGTTGTTCTCCCACAAGAACCACTCGGCTGATCCTTCTTCAATATGCCCTTCACCAACATGCAGTGTTTCCTTGATTGAATTAGCTCTCACACCAATATTTGCGTCTAGAGCCTTTGCATTGAGGGCTATCTGAAAACGGCTGTGGCGCTGAAGTTGCCTGTGAATGTGGAGTTGGTGGCATGTGAAACCCGCATGTGGAGCATTCGTTTGTGTGGGATGCTCTACCAGGTTCATTCCTAGATAATGCACTCAAAGGGCACTAAGCATAGAGTGTGAAAACTGAGTTTCCTTGAGAGCTGCTTGGAAGCCTGATGGTGTGTGAAGTTAGTGAGCCAAATGGAGTTGTTCTCCCACAAGAACCACTTGGCTGATCCTTCTTCAATATGCCCTTCACCAACATGCAGTGTTTCCTTGATTGAATTAGCTCTCACACCAATATTTGCGTCTAGAGCCTTTGCATTGAGGGCTATCTGAAAACGGCTGTGGCGCTGAAGTTGCCTGTGAATGTGGAGTTGGTGGCATGTGAAACCCGCATGTGGAGCATTCGTTTGTGTGGGATGCTCTACCAGGTTCATTTCAGTCATAGTCATACAAAGGGCACCAAGCATAGAGTGTGAAAACTGAGTTTCCTTGAGAGCTGCTTGGAAGCCTGATGGTGTGTGAAGTTAGTGAGCCAAATGGAGTTGTTCTCTCACAAGAACCACTCGGCTAATCCTTCTTCAATATGCCCTTCACCAACATGCAGTGTTTCCTTGATTGAATTAGCTCTCACACCAATATTTGCGTCTAGAGCCTTTGCATTGAGGGCTATCTGAAAACGGCTGTGGCGCTGAAGTTGCCTGTGAATGTGGAGTTGGTGGCATGTGAAACCCGCATGTGGAGCATTCGTTTTTGTGGGATGCTCTACCAGGTTCATTCCTAGATAATGCACTCAAAGGGCACTAAGCATAGAGTGTGAAAACTGAGTTTCCTTGAGAGCTGCTTGGAAGCCTGATGGTGTGTGAAGTTAGTGAGCCAAATGGAGTTGTTCTCCCACAAGAACCACTCGGCTGATCCTTCTTCAATATGCCCTTCACCAACATCCAGTGTTTCCTGGATTGAATTAGCTCTCACACCAATATTTGCGTCTAGAGCCTTTGCATTGAGGGCTATCTGAAAACGGCTGTGGCGCTGAAGTTGCCTGTGAATGTGGAGTTGGTGGCATGTGAAACCCGCATGTGGAGCATTCGTTTGTGTGGGATGCTGACCAAGCTTAATTTCAGTCCTAGGCACACAAAGGGCACTAAGCATAGAGTGTGAAAACTGAGTTTCCTTGAGAGCTGCTTGGAAGCCTGATGGTGTGTGAAGTTAGTGAGCCAAATGGAGTTGTTCTCCCACAAGAACCACTCGGCTGATCCTTCTTCAATATGCCCTTCACCAACATGCAGTGTTTCCTTGATTGAATTAGCTCTCACACCAATATTTGCGTCTAGAGCCTTTGCATTGAGGGCTATCTGAAAACGGCTGTGGCGCTGAAGTTGCCTGTGAATGTGGAGTTGGTGGCATGTGAAACCCGCATGTGGAGCATTCGTTTGTGTGGGATGCTCTACCAGGTTCATTCCTAGATAATGCACTCAAAGGGCACTAAGCATAGAGTGTGAAAACTGAGTTTCCTTGAGAGCTGCTTGGAAGCCTGATGGTGTGTGTAGTTAGTGAGCCAAATGGAGTTGTTCTCTCACAAGAACCACTCGGCTGATCCTTCTTCAATATGCCCTTCACCAACATGCAGTGTTTCCTTGATTGAATTAGCTCTCACACCAATATTTGCGTCTAGAGCCTTTGCATTGAGGGCTATCTGAAAACGGCTGTGTCGATGAAGTTGCCTGTGAATGTGGAGTTGGTGACATGTGAAACCCGCATGTGGAGCATTCGTTTGTGTGGGATGCTCTACCAAGTTCATTTCAGTCCTAGTCATACAAAGGGCACTAAGCATAGAGTGTGAAAACTGAGTTTCCTTGAGAGCTGCTTGGAAGCCTGATGGTGTGTGAAGTTAGTGAGCCAAATGGAGTTGTTCTCCCACAAGAACCACTCGGCTGATCCTTCTTCAATATGCCCTTCACCAACATGCAGTGTTTCCTTGATTGAATTAGCTCTCACACCAATATTTGCGTCTAGAGCCTTTGCATTGAGGGCTATCTGAAAACGGCTGTGGCGCTGAAGTTGCCTGTGAATGTGGAGTTGGTGGCATGTGAAACCCGCATGTGGAGCATTCGTTTGTGTGGGATGCTCTACCAGGTTCATTCCTAGATAATGCACTCAAAGGGCACTAAGCATAGAGTGTGAAAACTGAGTTTCCTTGAGAGCTGCTTGGAAGCCTGATGGTGTGTGAAGTTAGTGAGCCAAATGGAGTTGTTCTCCCACAAGAACCACTCGGCTGATCCTTCTTCAATATGCCCTTCACCAACATGCAGTGTTTCCTTGATTGAATTAGCTCTCACACCAATATTTGCGTCTAGAGCCTTTGCATTGAGGGCTATCTGAAAACGGCTGTGGCGCTGAAGTTGCCTGTGAATGTGGAGTTGGTGGCATGTGAAACCCGCATGTGGAGCATTCGTTTGTGTGGGATGCTCTACCAGGTTCATTCCTAGATAATGCACTCAAAGGGCACTAAGCATAGAGTGTGAAAACTGAGTTTCCTTGAGAGCTGCTTGGAAGCCTGATGGTGTGTGAAGTTAGTGAGCCAAATGGAGTTGTTCTCCCACAAGAACCACTTGGCTGATCCTTCTTCAATATGCCCTTCACCAACATGCAGTGTTTCCTTGATTGAATTAGCTCTCACACCAATATTTGCGTCTAGAGCCTTTGCATTGAGGGCTATCTGAAAACGGCTGTGGCGCTGAAGTTGCCTGTGAATGTGGAGTTGGTGGCATGTGAAACCCGCATGTGGAGCATTCGTTTGTGTGGGATGCTCTACCAGGTTCATTTCAGTCATAGTCATACAAAGGGCACCAAGCATAGAGTGTGAAAACTGAGTTTCCTTGAGAGCTGCTTGGAAGCCTGATGGTGTGTGAAGTTAGTGAGCCAAATGGAGTTGTTCTCTCACAAGAACCACTCGGCTAATCCTTCTTCAATATGCCCTTCACCAACATGCAGTGTTTCCTTGATTGAATTAGCTCTCACACCAATATTTGCGTCTAGAGCCTTTGCATTGAGGGCTATCTGAAAACGGCTGTGGCGCTGAAGTTGCCTGTGAATGTGGAGTTGGTGGCATGTGAAACCCGCATGTGGAGCATTCGTTTTTGTGGGATGCTCTACCAGGTTCATTCCTAGATAATGCACTCAAAGGGCACTAAGCATAGAGTGTGAAAACTGAGTTTCCTTGAGAGCTGCTTGGAAGCCTGATGGTGTGTGAAGTTAGTGAGCCAAATGGAGTTGTTCTCCCACAAGAACCACTTGGCTGATCCTTCTTCAATATGCCCTTCACCAACATGCAGTGTTTCCTTGATTGAATTAGCTCTCACACCAATATTTGCGTCTAGAGCCTTTGCATTGAGGGCTATCTGAAAACGGCTGTGGCGATGAAGTTGCCTGTGAATGTAGAGTTGGTGGCATGTGAAACCCGCATGTGGAGCATTCGTTTGTGTGGGATGCTCTACCAGGTACATTTCAGTCATAGTCATACAAAGGGCACTAAGCATAGAGTGTGAAAACTGAGTTTCCTTGAGAGCTGCTTGGAAGCCTGATGGTGTGTGAAGTTAGTGAGCCAAATGGAGTTGTTCTCTCACAAGAACCACTCGGCTAATCCTTCTTCAATATGCCCTTCACCAACATGCAGTGTTTCCTTGATTGAATTAGCTCTCACACCAATATTTGCGTCTAGAGCCTTTGCATTGAGGGCTATCTGAAAACGGCTGTGGCGCTGAAGTTGCCTGTGAATGTGGAGTTGGTGGCATGTGAAACCCGCATGTGGAGCATTCGTTTGTGTGGGATGCTCTACCAGGTTCATTCCTAGATAATGCATTCAAAGGGCACTAAGCATAGAGTGTGAAAACTGAGTTTCCTTGAGAGCTGCTTGGAAGCCTGATGGTGTGTGAAGTTAGTGAGCCAAATGGAGTTGTTCTCCCACAGGAACCACTCGGCTGATCCTTCTTCAATATGCCCTTCACCAACATGCAGTGTTTCCGTGATTGAATTAGCTCTCACACCAATATTTGCGTCTAGAGCCTTTGCATTGAGGGCTATCTGAAAACGGCTGTGGCGCTGAAGTTGCCTGTGAATGTGGAGTTGGTGGCATGTGAAACCCGCATGTGGAGCATTCGTTTGTGTGGGATGCTCTACCTGGTTCATTCCTAGATAATGCACTCAAAGGGCACTAAGCATAGAGTGTGAAAACTGAGTTTCCTTGAGAGCTGCTTGGAAGCCTGATGGTGTGTGAAGTTAGTGAGCCAAATGGAGTTGTTCTCCCACAAGAACCACTCGGCTGATCCTTCTTCAATATGCCCTTCACCAACATGCAGTGTTTCCTTGATTGAATTAGCTCTCACACCAATATTTGCGTCTAGAGCCTTTGCTTTGAGGGCTATCTGAAAACGGCTGTGGCGCTGAAGTTGCCTGTGAATGTGGAGTTGGTGGCATGTGAAACCCGCATGTGGAGCATTCGTTTGTGTGGGATGCTCTACCAGGTTCATTTCAGTCCTTGCCATACAAAGGGCACTAAGCATAGAGTGTGAAAACTGAGTTTCCTTGAGAGCTGCTTGGAAGCCTGATGGTGTGTGAAGTTAGTGAGCCAAATGGAGTTGTTCTCTCACAAGAACCACTCGGCTAATCCTTCTTCAATATGCCCTTCACCAACATGCAGTGTTTCCTTGATTGAATTAGCTCTCACACCAATATTTGCGTCTAGAGCCTTTGCTTTGAGGGCTATCTGAAAACGGCTGTGGCGCTGAAGTTGCCTGTGAATGTGGAGTTGGTGGCATGTGAAACCCGCATGTGGAGCATTCGTTTGTGTGGGATGCTCTACCAGGTTCATTTCAGTCCTTGCCATACAAAGGGCACTAAGCATAGAGTGTGAAAACTGAGTTTCCTTGAGAGCTGCTTGGAAGCCTGATGGTGTGTGAAGTTAGTGAGCCAAATGGAGTTGTTCTCTCACAAGAACCACTCGGCTAATCCTTCTTCAATATGCCCTTCACCAACATGCAGTGTTTCCTTGATTGAATTAGCTCTCACACCAATATTTGCGTCTAGAGCCTTTGCATTGAGGGCTATCTGAAAACGGCTGTGGCGCTGAAGTTGCCTGTGAATGTGGAGTTGGTGGCATGTGAAACCCGCATGTGGAGCATTCGTTTGTGTGGGATGCTCTACCAGGTTCATTCCTAGATAATGCATTCAAAGGGCACTAAGCATAGAGTGTGAAAACTGAGTTTCCTTGAGAGCTGCTTGGAAGCCTGATGGTGTGTGAAGTTAGTGAGCCAAATGGAGTTGTTCTCCCACAGGAACCACTCGGCTGATCCTTCTTCAATATGCCCTTCACCAACATGCAGTGTTTCCTTGATTGAATTAGCTCTCACACCAATATTTGCGTCTAGAGCCTTTGCATTGAGGGCTATCTGAAAACGGCTGTGGCGCTGAAGTTGCCTGTGAATGTGGAGTTGGTGGCATGTGAAACCCGCATGTGGAGCATTCGTTTGTGTGGGATGCTCTACCTGGTTCATTCCTAGATAATGCACTCAAAGGGCACTAAGCATAGAGTGTGAAAACTGAGTTTCCTTGAGAGCTGCTTGGAAGCCTGATGGTGTGTGAAGTTAGTGAGCCAAATGGAGTTGTTCTCCCACAAGAACCACTCGGCTGATCCTTCTTCAATATGCCCTTCACCAACATGCAGTGTTTCCTTGATTGAATTAGCTCTCACACCAATATTTGCGTCTAGAGCCTTTGCTTTGAGGGCTATCTGAAAACGGCTGTGGCGCTGAAGTTGCCTGTGAATGTGGAGTTGGTGGCATGTGAAACCCGCATGTGGAGCATTCGTTTGTGTGGGATGCTCTACCAGGTTCATTTCAGTCCTTGCCATACAAAGGGCACTAAGCATAGAGTGTGAAAACTGAGTTTCCTTGAGAGCTGCTTGGAAGCCTGATGGTGTGTGAAGTTAGTGAGCCAAATGGAGTTGTTCTCCCACAAGAACCACTCGGCTGATCCTTCTTCAATATGCCCTTCACCAACATGCAGTGTTTCCTTGATTGAATTAGCTCTCACACCAATATTTGCGTCTAGAGCCTTTGCATTGAGGGCTATCTGAAAACGGCTGTGGCGCTGAAGTTGCCTGTGAGTGTGGAGTTGGTGGCATGTGAAACCCGCATGTGGAGCATTCGTTTGTGTGGGATGCTCTACCAGGTTCACTCCTAGATAATGCACTCAAAGGGCACTAAGCATAGAGTGTGAAAACTGAGTTTCCTTGAGAGCTGCTTGGAAGCCTGATGGTGTGTGAAGTTAGTGAGCCAAATGGAGTTGTTTTCCCACAAGAACCACTCGGCTGATCCTTCTTCAATATGCCCTTCACCAACATGCAGTGTTTCCTTGATTGAATTAGCTCTCACACCAATATTTGCGTCTAGAGCCTTTGCATTGAGGGCTATCTGAAAACGGCTGTGGCGCTGAAGTTGCCTGTGAATGTGGAGTTGGTGGCAAGTGAAACCCGCATGTGGAGCATTCGTTTGTGTGGGATGCTCTACCAGGTTCATTTCAGTCCTTGCCATACAAAGGGCACTAAGCATAGAGTGTGAAAACTGAGTTTCCTTGAGAGCTGCTTGGAAGCCTGATGGTGTGTGAAGTTAGTGAGCCAAATGGAGTTGTTCTCCCACAAGAACCACTCGGCTGATCCTTCTTCAATATGCCCTTCTCCAACATGCAGTGTTTCCTTGATTGAATTAGCTCTCACACCAATATTTGCGTCTAGAGCCTTTGCATTGAGGGCTATCTGAAAACGGCTGTGGCGCTGAAGTTGCCTGTGAATGTGGAGTTGGTGGCATGTGAAACCCGCATGTGGAGCATTCGTTTGTGTGGGATGCTCTACCAGGTTCATTCCTAGATAATGCACTCAAAGGGCACTAAGCATAGAGTGTGAAAACTGAGTTTCCTTCAGAGCTGCTTGGAAGCCTGATGGTGTGTGAAGTTAGTGAGCCAAATGGAGTTGTTCTCCCACAAGAACCACTCGGCTGATCCTTCTTCAATATGCCCTTCACCAACATGCAGTGTTTCCTTGATTGAATTAGCTCTCACACCAATATTTGCGTCTAGAGCCTTTGCATTGAGGGCTATCTGAAAACGGCTGTGGCGCTGAAGTTGCCTGTGAATGTGGAGTTGGTGGCATGTGAAACCCGCATGTGGAGCATTCGTTTGTGTGGGATGCTCTACCAGGTTCATTCCTAGATAATGCACTCAAAGGGCACTAAGCATAGAGTGTGAAAACTGAGTTTCCTTGAGAGCTGCTTGGAAGCCTGATGGTGTGTGAAGTTAGTGAGCCAAATGGAGTTGTTCTCCCACAAGAACCACTCGGCTGATCCTTCTTCAATATGCCCTTCACCAACATGCAGTGTTTCCTTGATTGAATTAGCTCTCACACCAATATTTGCGTCTAGAGCCTTTGCATTGAGGGCTATCTGAAAACGGCTGTGGCGCTGAAGTTGCCTGTGAATGTGGAGTTGGTGGCATGTGAAACCCGCATGTGGAGCATTCGTTTGTGTGGGATGCTCTACCAGGTTCATTCCTAGATAATGCACTCAAAGCGCACTAAAAATAGAGTGTGAAAACTGAGTTTCCTTGAGAGCTGCTTGGAAGCCTGATGGTGTGTGAAGTTAGTGAGCCAAATGGAGTTGTTCTCCCACAAGAACCACTCGGCTGATCCTTCTTCAATATGCCCTTCACCAACATGCAGTGTTTCCTTGATTGAATTAGCTCTCACACCAATATTTGCGTCTAGAGCCTTTGCATTGAGGGCTATCTGAAAACGGATGTGGCGCTAAAGTTGCCTGTGAATGTGGAGTTGCTGGCATGTGAAACCCGCATGTGGAGCATTCGTTTGTGTGGGATGCTCTACCAGGTTCATTCCTAGATAATGCACTCAAAGGGCACTAAGCATAGAGTGTGAAAACTGAGTTTCCTTGAGAGCTGCTTGGAAGCCTGATGGTGTGTGAAGTTAGTGAGCCAAATGGAGTTGTTCTCCAACACGAACCACTCGGCTGATCCTTCTTCAATATGCCCTTCACCAACATGCATTGTTTCCTTGATTGAATTAGCTCTCACACCAATATTTGCGTCTAGAGCCTTTGCATTGAGGGCTAACTGAAAACGGCTGTGGCGCTGAAGTTGCCTGTGAATGTGGAGTTAGTGGCATGTGAAACCCGCATGTGGAGCATTCGTTTGTGTGGGATGCTCTACCAGGTTCATTTCAGTCCTAGCCATACAAAGGGCACTAAGCATAGAGTGTGAAAACTGAGTTTCCTTGAGAGCTGCTTGGAAGCCTGATGGTGTGTGAAGTTAGTGAGCCAAATGGAGTTGTTCTCCCATAAGAACCACTTGGCTGCTCCTTCTTCAATATGCCCTTCACCAACATGCAGTGTTTCCTTGATTGAATTAGCTCTCACAACAATATTTGCGTCTAGAGCCTTTGCATTGAGGGCTATCTGAAAACGGCTGTGGCGCTGAAGTTGCCTGTGAATGTGGAGTTGGTGGCATGTGAAACCCGCATGTGGAGCATTCGTTTGTGTGGGATGCTCTACCAGGTTCATTCCTAGATAATGCACTCAAAGGGCACTAAGCATAGAGTGTGAAAACTGAGTTTCCTTGAGAGCTGCTTGGAAGCCTGATGGTGTGTGAAGTTAGTGAGCCAAATGGAGTTGTTCTCCCACAAGAACCACTCGGCTGATCCTTCTTCAATATGCCCTTCACCAACATGCAGTGTTTCCTTGATTGAATTAGCTCTCACACCAATATTTGCGTCTAGAGCCTTTGCATTGAGGGCTATCTGAAAACGGCTGTGGCGCTGAAGTTGCCTGTGAATGTGGAGTTGGTGGCATGTGAAACCTGCATGTGGAGCATTTGTTTGTGTGGGATGCTCTACCAGGTTCATTCCTAGATAATGCACTCAAAGGGCACTAAACATAGAGTGTGAAAACTGAGTTTCCTTGAGAGCTGCTTGGAAGCCTGATGGTGTGTGAAGTTAGTGAGCCAAATGGAGTTGTTCTCCCACAGGAACCACTCGGCTGATCCTTCTTCAATATGCCCTTCACCAACATGCAGTGTTTCCTTGATTGAATTAGCTCTCACACCAATATTTGCGTCTAGAGCCTTTGCATTGAGGGCTATCTGAAAACGGCTGTGGCGCTGAAGTTGCCTGTGAGTGTGGAGTTGGTGGCATGTGAAACCCGCATGTGGAGCATTCGTTTGTGTGGGATGCTCTGCCAGGTTCATTTCAGTCCTAGCCATACAAAGGGCACTAAGCATAGAGTGTGAAAACTGAGTTTCCTTGAGAGCTGCTTGGAAGCCTGATGGTGTGTGAAGTTAGTGAGCCAAATGGAGTTGTTCTCCCACAAGAACCACTCGGCTGATCCTTCTTCAATATGCCCTTCACCAACATGCAGTGTTTCCTTGATTGAATTAGCTCTCACACCAATATTTGCGTCTAGAGCCTTTGCATTGAGGGCTATCTGAAAACGGCTGTGGCGCTGAAGTTGCCTGTGAGTGTGGAGTTGGTGGCATGTGAAACCCGCATGTGGAGCATTCGTTTGTGTGGGATGCTCTACCAGGTTCATTCCTAGATAATGCACTCAAAGGGCACTAAGCATAGAGTGTGAAAACTGAGTTTCCTTGAGAGCTGCTTGGAAGCCTGATGGTGTGTGAAGTTAGTGAGCCAAATGGAGTTGTTCTCCCACAAGAACCACTCGGCTGATCCTTCTTCAATATGCCCTTCACCAACATGCAGTGTTTCCTTGATTGAATTAGCTCTCACACCAATATTTGCGTCTAGAGCCTTTGCATTGAGGGCTATCTGAAAACGGCTGTGGCGCTGAAGTTGCCTGTGAATGTGGAGTTGGTGGCATGTGAAACCCGCATGTGGAGCATTCGTTTGTGTGGGATGCTCTACCAGGTTCATTCCTAGATAATGCACTCAAAGGGTACTAAGCATAGAGTGTGAAAACTGAGTTTCCTTGAGAGCTGCTTGGAAGCCTGATGGTGTGTGTAGTTAGTGAGCAAAATGGAGTTGTTCTCCCACAAGAACCACTCGGCTGATCCTTCTTCAATATGCCCTTCACCAACATGCAGTGTTTCCTTGATTGAATTAGCTCTCACACCAATATTTGCGTCTAGAGCCTTTGCATTGAGGGCTAACTGAAAACGGCTGTGGCGCTGAAGTTGCCTGTGAATGTGGAGTTGGTGGCATGTGAAACCCGCATGTGGAGCATTCGTTTGTGTGGGATGCTCTACCAGGTTCATTTCAGTCCTAGCCATACAAAGGGCACTAAGCATAGAGTGTGAAAACTGAGTTTCCTTGAGAGCTGCTTGGAAGCCTGATGGTGTGTGAAGTTAGTGAGCCAAATGGAGTTGTTCTCCCACAAGAACCACTCGGCTGATCCTTCTTCAATATGCCCTTCACCAACATGCAGTGTTTCCTTGATTGAATTAGCTCTCACACCAATATTTGCGTCTAGAGCCTTTGCATTGAGGGCTATCTGAAAACGGCTGTGGCGCTGAAGTTGCCTGTGAATGTGAAGTTGGTGGCATGTGAAACCCGCATGTGGAGCATTCGTTTGTGTGGGATGCTCTACCAGGTTCATTCCTAGATAATGCACTCAAAGGGCACTAAGCATAGAGTGTGAAAACTGAGTTTCCTTGAGAGCTGCTTGGAAGCCTGATGGTGTGTGAAGTTAGTGAGCCAAATGGAGTTGTTCTCCCACAAGAACCACTCGGCTGATCCTTCTTCAATATGCCCTTCACCAACATGCAGTGTTTCCTTGATTGAATTAGCTCTCACACCAATATTTGCGTCTAGAGCCTTTGCATTGAGGGCTATCTGAAAACGGGTGTGGCGCTGAAGTTGCCTGTGACTGTGGAGTTGGTGGCATGTGAAACCCGCATGTGGAGCATTCGTTTGTGTGGGATGCTCTACCAGGTTCATTTCTAGATAATGCACTCAAAGGGCACTAAGCATAGAGTGTGAAAACTGAGTTTCCTTGAGAGCTGCTTGGAAGCCTGATGGTGTGTGAAGTTAGTGAGCCAAATGGAGTTGTTCTCCCACAAGAACCACTCGGCTGATCCTTCTTCAATATGCCCTTCACCAACATGCAGTGTTTCCTTGATTGAATTAGCTCTCACACCAATATTTGCGTCTAGAGCCTTTGCATTGAGGGCTATCTGAAAACGGCTGTGGCGCTGAAGTTGCCTGTGACTGTGGAGTTGGTGGCATGTGAAACCCGCATGTGGAGCATTCGTTTGTGTGGGATGCTCTACCAGGTTCATTCCTAGATAATGCACTCAAAGGGCACTAAGCATAGAGTGTGAAAACTGAGTTTCCTTGAGAGCTGCTTGGAAGCCTGATGGTGTGTGAAGTTAGTGAGCCAAATGGAGTTGTTCTCCCACAAGAACCACTCGGCTGATCCTTCTTCAATATGCCCTTCACCAACATGCAGTGTTTCCTTGATTGAATTAGCTCTCACACCAATATTTGCGTCTAGAGCCTTTCAATTGAGGGCTATCTGAAAACGGCTGTGGCGCTGAAGTTGCCTGTGACTGTGGAGTTGGTGGCATGTGAAACCCGCATGTGGAGCATTCGTTTGTGTGGGATGCTCTACCAGGTTCATTCCTAGATAATGCACTCAAAGTGCACTAAGCATAGAGTGTGAAAACTGAGTTTCCTTGAGAGCTGCTTGGAAGCCTGATGGTGTGTGAAGTTAGTGAGCCAAATGGAGTTGTTCTCCCATAAGAACCACTTGCCTGCTCCTTCTTCAATATGCCCTTCACCAACATGCAGTGTTTCCTTGATTGAATTAGCTCTCACAACAATATTTGCGTCTAGAGCCTTTGCATTGAGGGCTATCTGAAAACGGCTGTGGCGCTGAAGTTGCCTGTGAATGTGGAGTTGGTGGCATGTGAAACCCGCATGTGGAGCATTCGTTTGTGTGGGATGCTCTACCAGGTTCATTCCTAGATAATGCACTCAAAGGGCACTAAGCATAGAGTGTGAAAACTGAGTTTCCTTGAGAGCTGCTTGGAAGCCTGATGGTGTGTGAAGTTAGTGAGCCAAATGGAGTTGTTCTCCCACAAGAACCACTCGGCTGATCCTTCTTCAATATGCCCTTCACCAACATGCAGTGTTTCCTTGATTGAATTAGCTCTCACACCAATATTTGCGTCTAGAGCCTTTGCATTGAGGGCTATCTGAAAACGGCTGTGGCGCTGAAGTTGCCTGTGAATGTGGAGTTGGTGGCTTGTGAAACCTGCATGTGGAGCATTCGTTTGTGTGGGATGCTCTGCCAAGTTCATTTCAGTCCTAGCCATACAAAGGGCACTAAGCATAGAGTGTGAAACCTGAGTTTCCTTGAGAGCTGCTTGGAAGCCTGATGGTGTGTGAAGTTAGTGAGCCAAATGGAGTTGTTCTCCCACAAGAACCACTCGGCTGATCCTTCTTCAATATGCCCTTCACCAACATGCAGTGTTTCCTTGATTGAATTAGCTCTCACACCAATATTTGCGTCTAGAGCCTTTGCATTGAGGGCTATCTGAAAACGGCTGTGGCGCTGAAGTTGCCTGTGAGTGTGGAGTTGGTGGCATGTGAAACCCGCATGTGGAGCATTCGTTTGTGTGGGATGCTCTACCAGGTTCATTCCTAGATAATGCACTCAAAGGGCACTAAGCATAGAGTGTGAAAACTGAGTTTCCTTGAGAGCTGCTTGGAAGCCTGATGGTGTGTGAAGTTAGTGAGGCAAATGGAGTTGTTCTCCCACAAGAACCACTCGGCTGATCCTTCTTCAATATGCCCTTCACCAACATGCAGTGTTTCCTTGATTGAATTAGCTCTCACACCAATATTTGCGTCTAGAGCCTTTGCATTGAGGGCTATCTGAAAACGGCTGTGGCGCTGAAGTTGCCTGTGAATGTGGAGTTGGTGGCATGTGAAACCCGCATGTGGAGCATTCGTTTGTGTGGGATGCTCTACCAGGTTCATTCCTAGATAATGCACTCAAAGGGCACTAAGCATAGAGTGTGAAAACTGAGTTTCCTTGAGAGCTGCTTGGAAGCCTGATGGTGTGTGAAGTTAGTGAGCAAAATGGAGTTGTTCTCCCACAAGAACCACTCGGCTGATCCTTCTTCAATATGCCCTTCACCAACATGCAGTGTTTCCTTGATTGAATTAGCTCTCACACCAATATTTGCGTCTAGAGCCTTTGCATTGAGGGCTAACTGAAAACGGCTGTGGCGCTGAAGTTGCCTGTGAATGTGGAGTTGGTGGCATGTGAAACCCGCATGTGGAGCATTCGTTTGTGTGGGATGCTCTACCAGGTTCATTTCAGTCCTAGCCATACAAAGGGCACTAAGCATAGAGTGTGAAAACTGAGTTTCCTTGAGAGCTGCTTGGAAGCCTGATGGTGTGTGAAGTTAGTGAGCCAAATGGAGTTGTTCTCCCACAAGAACCACTCGGCTGATCCTTCTTCAATATGCCCTTCACCAACATGCAGTGTTTCCTTGATTGAATTAGCTCTCACACCAATATTTGCGTCTAGAGCCTTTGCATTGAGGGCTATCTGAAAACGGCTGTGGCGCTGAAGTTGCCTGTGAATGTGGAGTTGGTGGCATGTGAAACCCGCATGTGGAGCATTCGTTTGTGTGGGATGCTCTACCAGGTTCATTCCTAGATAATGCACTCAAAGGGCACTAAGCATAGAGTGTGAAACCTGAGTTTCCTTGAGAGCTGCTTGGAAGCCTGATGGTGTGTGTAGTTAGTGAGCCAAAGGGAGTTGTTCTCCCACAAGAACCACTCGGCTGATCCTTCTTCAATATGCCCTTCAGCAACATGCAGTGTTTCCTTGATTGAATTAGCTCTCACACCAATATTTGCGTCTAGAGCCTTTGCATTGAGGGCTATCTGAAAACGGCTGTGGCGCTGAAGTTGCCTGTGACTGTGGAGTTGGTGGCATGTGAAACCCGCATGTGGAGCATTCGTTTGTGTGGGATGCTCTACCAGGTTCATTCCTAGATAATGCACTCAAAGTGCACTAAGCATAGAGTGTGAAAACTGAGTTTCCTTGAGAGCTGCTTGGAAGCCTGATGGTGTGTGAAGTTAGTGAGCCAAATGGAGTTGTTCTCCCACAAGAACCACTCGGCTGATCCTTCTTCAATATGCCCTTCACCAACATGCAGTGTTTCTTTGATTGAATTAGCTGTCACACCAATATTTGCGTCTAGAGCCTTTGCATTGAGGGCTATCTGAAAACGGCTGTGGCGCTGAAGTTGCCTGTGAATGTGGAGTTGGTGGCATGTGAAACCCGCATGTGGAGCATTCGTTTGTGTGGGATGCTCTACCAGGTTCATTCCTAGATAATGCACTCAAAGGGCACTAAACATAGAGTGTGAAAACTGAGTTTCCTTGAGAGCTGCTTGGAAGCCTGATGGTGTGTGAAGTTAGTGAGCCAAATGGAGTTGTTCTCCCACAAGAACCACTCGGCTGATCCTTCTTCAATATGCCCTTCACCAACATGCAGTGTTTCCTTGATTGAATTAGCTCTCACACCAATATTTGCGTCTAGAGCCTTTGCATTGAGGGCTATCTGAAAACGGCTGTGGCGCTGAAGTTGCCTGTGAATGTGGAGTTGGTGGCATGTGAAACCCGCATGTGGAGCATTCGTTTGTGTGGGATGCTCTACCAGGTTCATTTCAGTCCTACTCACTCAAAGGGCACTAAGCATAGAGTGTGAAAACTGAGTTTCCTTGAGAGCTGCTTGGAAGCCTGATGGTGTGTGAAGTTAGTGAGCCAAATGGAGTTGTTCTCCCACAAGAACCACTCGGCTGATCCTTCTTCAATATGCCCTTCACCAACATGCAGTGTTTCCTTGATTGAATTAGCTCTCACACCAATATTTGCGTCTAGAGCCTTTGCATTGAGGGCTATCTGAAAACGGCTGTGGCGCTGAAGTTGCCTGTGACTGTGGAGTTGGTGGCATGTGAAACCCGCATGTGGAGCATTCGTTTGTGTGGGATGCTCTACCAGGTTCATTTCAGTCCTAGCCATACAAAGGGCACTAAGCATAGAGTGTGAAAACTGAGTTTCCTTGAGAGCTGCTTGGAAGCCTGATGGTGTGTGAAGTTAGTGATCCAAATGGAGTTGTTCTCCCACAAGAACCACTTGGCTGATCCTTCTTCAATATGCCCTTCACCAACATGCAGTGTTTCCTTGATTGAATTAGCTCTCACACCAATATTTGCGTCTAGAGCCTTTGCATTGAGGCTATCTGAAAACGGCTGTGGCGACTGAAGTTGCCTGTGAATGTGGAGTTGGTGGCATGTGAAACCCGCATGTGGAGCATTCGTTTGTGTGGGATGCTGACCAAGCTTCATTTCAGTCCTAGGCACACAAAGGGCACTAAGCATAGAGTGTGAAAACTGAGTTCCTTGAGAGCTGCTTGGAAGCCTGATGGTGTGTGAAGTTAGTGAGCCAATGGAGTTGTTCTCCCACAAGAACCACTCGGCTGATCCTTCTTCAATATGCCCTTCACCAACATGCAGTGTTTCCTTGATTGAATTAGCTCTCACACCAATATTTGCGTCTAGAGCCTTTGCATTGAGGCTATCTGAAAACGGCTGTGGCGCTGAAGTTGCCTGTGAATGTGAGTTGGTGGCTTGTGAAACCCGCATGTGGAGCATTCGTTTGTGTGGGATGCTCTACCAGGTTCTTTCCTAGATAATGCACTCAAAGGGCACTAAGCATAGAGTGTGAAAACTGAGTTTCCTTGAGAGCTGCTTGGAAGCCTGATGGTGTGTGAAGTTAGTGATCCAAATGGAGTTGTTCTCCCACAAGAACCACTTGGCTGATCCTTCTTCAATATGCCCTTCACCAACATGCAGTGTTTCCTTGATTGAATTAGCTCTCACACCAATATTTGCGTCTAGAGCCTTTGCTTTGAGGGCTATCTGAAAACGGCTGTGGCGCTGAAGTTGCCTGTGAATGTGGAGTTGGTGGCATGTGAAACCCGCATGTGGAGCATTCGTTTGTGTGGGATGCTCACCAAGCTTCATTTCAGTCCTAGGTACTCAAAGGGCATTAAGCATAGAGTGTGAAAACTGAGTTTCCTTGAGAGCTGCTTGGAAGCCTGATGGTGTGTGAAGTTAGTGAGCCAAATGGAGTTGTTTCTCCACAAGAACCACTCGGCTGATCCTTTTTCAATATGCCCTTCACCAACATGCAGTGTTTCCTTGATTGAATTAGCTCTCACACCAATATTTGCGTCTAGAGCCTTTGCATTGAGGGCTATCTGAAAACGGCTGTGGCGCTGAAGTTGCCTGTGAATGTGGAGTTGGTGGCATGTGAAACCCGCATGTGGAGCATTCGTTTGTGTGGATGCTCTACCAGGTTCATTTCAGTCCTAGCCATACAAAGGGCACTAAGCATAGAGTGTGAAAACTGAGTTTCCTTGAGAGCTGCTTAGAAGCCTGATGGTGTGTGAAGTTAGTGAGCCAAATGGAGTTGTTCTCCCACAAGAACCACTCGGCTGATCCTTCTTCAATATGCCCTTCACCAACATGCAGTGTTTCCTTGATTGAATTAGCTCTCACACCAATATTTGCGTCTAGAGCCTTTGCATTAGGGCTATCTGAAAACGGCTGTGGCGCTGAAGTTGCCTGTGAATGTGGAGTTGGTGGCATGTGAAACCCGCATGTGGAGCATTCGTTTGTGTGGGATGCTCTACCAGGTTCATTTCTGTCCTACTCACTCAAAGGGCACTAAGCATAGAGTGTGAAAACTGAGTTTCCTTGAGAGCTGCTTGGAAGCCTGATGGTGTGTGAAGTTAGTCAGCCAAATGGAGTTGTTCTCCCACAAGAACCACTCGGCTGATCCTTCTTCAATATGCCCTTCACCAACATGCAGTGTTTCCTTGATTGAATTAGCTCTCACACCAATATTTGCGTCTAGAGCCTTTGCATTGAGGGCTATCTGAAAACGGCTGTGGCGCTGAAGTTGCTGTGAATGTGGAGTTGGTGCATGTGAAACCCGCATGTGGAGCATTCGTTTGTGTGGGATGCTCTACCAGGTTCATTTCAGTCCTAGTCACACTAAGGGCACTAAGCATAGAGTGTGAAACCTGAGTTTCCTTGAGAGCTGCTTGGAAGCCTGATGGTGTGTGAAGTTAGTGAGCCAAATGGAGTTGTTCTCCCACAAGAACCACTCGGCTGATCCTTCTTCAATATGCCCTTCACCAACATGCAGTGTTTCCTTGATTGAATTAGCTCTCACACCAATATTTGCGTCTAGAGCCTTTGCATTGAGGGCTATCTGAAAACGGCTGTGGCGCTGAAGTTGCCTGTGAATGTGGAGTTGGTGGCATGTGAAACCCGCATGTGGAGCATTCGTTTGTGTGGGATGCTCTACCAGGTTCATTCCTAGATAATGCACTCAAAGGGCACTAAGCATAGAGTGTGAAAACTGAGTTTCCTTGAGAGCTGCTTGAAGCCTGATGGTGTGTGAAGTTAGTGAGCCAAATGGAGTTGTTCTCCCACAAGAACCACTCGGCTGATCCTTCTTCAATATGCCCTTCACCAACATGCAGTGTTTCCTTGATTGAATTAGCTCTCACACCAATATTTGCGTCTAGAGCCTTTGCATTGAGGGCTAACTGAAAACGGCTGTGGCGCTGAAGTTGCCTTTGAATGTGGAGTTGGTGCATGTGAAACCCGCATGTGGAGCATTCGTTTGTGTGGGATGGTCACCAAGCTTCATTTCAGTCCTAGGTACTCAAAGGGCACTAAGCATAGAGTGTGAAAAACTGAGTTTCCTTGAGAGCTGCTTGGAAGCCTGATGGTGTGTGAAGTTAGTGAGCCAAATGGAGTTGTTCTCCCACAAGAACCACTCGGCTGATCCTTCTTCAATATGCCCTTCACCAACATGCAGTGTTTCCTTGATTGAATTAGCTCTCACACCAATATTTGCGTCTAGAGCCTTTGCATTGAGGGCTATCTGAAAACGGCTGTGGCGCTGAAGTTGCCTGTGAATGTGGAGTTGGTGGCATGTGAAACCCGCATGTGGAGCATTCGTTTGTGTGGGATGCTCTACCAGGTTCATTTCAGTCCTAGCCATACAAAGGGCACTAAGCATAGAGTGTGAAAACTGAGTTTCCTTGAGAGCTGCTTAGAAGCCTGATGGTGTGTGAAGTTAGTGAGCCAAATGGAGTTGTTCTCCACAAGAACCACTCGGCTGATCCTTCTTCAATATGCCCTTCACCAACATGCAGTGTTTCCTTGATTGAATTAGCTCTCACACCAATATTTGCGTCTAGAGCCTTTGCATTAGGGATATCTGAAAACGGCTGTGGCGCTGAAGTTGCCTGTGAATGTGGAGTTGGTGGCATGTGAAACCCGCATGTGAGCATTCGTTTGTGTGGGATGCTCTACCAGGTTCATTT